>NC_092229.1:21853492-22048492 GCF_036320965.1 Panulirus ornatus | reverse complement strand
TCTCCTTCTCACATCACCACTACTTTGTTATCACCTCCCCATTTACGCTCTTCACTGAAGTTCCATTTGCTTCCTTGTCTTACGCACTTTATTTACCTCCTTCCAAAACATCTTTTTATTCTCCCTAAAATTTACTGATAGTCTCTCACCCCAACTCTCATTTGCCCTCTTTTTTCACCTCTTGCACCTTTCTCTTGACCTCCTGTCTCTTTCTTTTATACATCTCCCACTCAATTGTATTTTTTCCCTGCAAAAATCGTCCAAATGCCTCTCTTTTCTCTTTCACTAATAATCTTACTTCTTCATCCCACCACTCACTACCCTTTCTAAACAGCCACATCCCTCTCTTCGCATGCCACAAGCATCTTTTGCGCAATCCATCACTGATTCCCTAAATACATCCCATTCCTCCCCCACTCCCCTTACTTCCATTGTTCTCACCTTTTCCATTCTGTACTCAGTCTCTCTTGGTACTTCCTCACACAAGTCTCCTTCCCAAGCTCACTTACTCTCACCACCCTTAAGGTATGAGGTGGTTTGATCGAGTAAGTAATGTAAGGGTAAGAGAGATGTGTGGAAATAAAAAGAGCGTGATTGAGAGAGCAAAAGAGGGTGTTTTGAAATGGTTTGGGCACATGGAGAGAATGAGTGAGGAAAGATTGACCAAGAGGATATATGTGTCGGAGGTGGAGGGAACGAGGAGAAGAGGGTGTCCAAATTGGAGGTGGAAAGATGTAGTGAAAAAGATTTTGTGTGATCGGGCCTGAACATGCAGGAGGGTGAAAGGAGGGCAAGGAATAGAGTGAATTGGATCGATGTGGTATACCGGGGTTGACGTGCTGTCAGTGGATTGAATCAGGGCATGTGAAGCGTCTGGGGTAAACCATGGAAAGCTGTGTAGGTATGTATATTTGCGTGTGTGGACGTGTATGTATATACATTGTGTATGGGGTGGTTGGGCCATTTCTTTCGTCTGTTTCCTTGCGCTAACCTCGCAACGCGGGAGACAGCGACAAAGCAAAATAAAATAAAAATAATATATATATATATATATATATTATATATATATATATAGATATATATATATATATTATATATATATATATATGTGTGTGTGTGTGTATATATATATATATAAATATATATATATATTATAAATATATATATATATAGTATATATATATATATATATATATATATATATATATTTATTATATTATATATATATATATATATATACACTAATCTTGTGCATATGAACGCGAACTTATATATATATATATAATTTATTTCTTCGTTTATAAATACCTCAGGACCAGTTTCTGTGGAAGGGGCCTGGTGTTACCCAAGACCTCTTTGTAGAGGGTGTTGTAGTCCGAGGCTGTGCTACTTCCAGTGGCAGGGACATGGGATGCGAAGCTTTTGAACGAGATTATACTCCCAGTGGTACAGCCTCACCAAACTTTTATATTCACTTACGGTGCAACCTCGAGCAGGCTGAGTCCTGTGACACCTATATGTGTGTCTGTGTACATATACACATACATTGCCGTTTGCATGTTTAGTATATGGAAGCTCGTTTCTATTTCTTTAGCAGTGACGATGAACATAGTGCACAATTTGAACTAGTTGTGCATATGAAATTATAAGTATTTGAACTTAAAACTCTCCATAACCTTCATAGTTAAGTACATGTCACACACCTTAAGAATAACACAAACGAAAACAACATCAACATTTTTAAGAACGTTGTTCTGTTGACAGCAATATTGGTAGGTTTTCCCGGTGGCCAACTCATCTGTTGTACGTCCCGGGGGCACCAACCAGCTCCCATACCTCGCTTGTGTGGCAACCCATCCATACCTGTGGGCATCTCAGGCTCCCATCTTCCTCCTGATGTTGTGTATATATCTTTATAGGGAAATATCCTGGTTATCCAAGTTGCCGTACCTGGTCAACCATTCTCTCGATCATATATGAGATCTTAAAATTCTCACTCATAGCATTTACTTGCTTCTGGTTTATTATACCCCTATTCCTCCACTGTGCTTCAGTAAAGGTTATACACTTCCTGACATGTTGTCTGACGTTTTAAGTCTGTGATTTGTTGTCCACCTTATCTTGTCTCCTGACGCAGGCACACTTCACCTGATATTGTCCAAACAATTTATAAAGTTGTAACGTTGTGTTAATCTTGGTTTCTCACAGACGGGTAGGTTTAATGCTCTTCATTTAACGTTGTCATTTATATCTTTTAAATTCACTGCTCTCGCACTTGATTATTTTTTTATATATCTCTTATGGTGTCTTATTCTTCATCAACTCTTGAGAAACGAAGGTTATGACAATATTAAAACGTTCCGGTTTATGAACTGCTTAGAAATATTAGTAAAAGCTCAACAACATGAGTAGTGATATAGAGATCATTTGCTTCCACAAATGTTGCCTCTTTCAAGATGAGGACTTGATTAAACAAACCTGAGCCATGCATATATCTTCGAAATGCGCTCTCCATGTGGGCGTAACTGCTTCCCATAAACATAGGTAAACGCGTTTGTCCAGGGGGCGATATAGTTCGAGAGCTGGTGATTTACATATATTTCTCTTGGTTGATGTGTAAGTTAGGCCTATATTTTTCTTTGTCCCAGACTATACTGCATTGATTCTCGTGAATTAACTCAAGAAACAATCTTTTGACGAGCGAGCCTTACATTATACCGTGGTTGTAAGTTTCTGTTCATCCCTGACCTGGAGACGCTTCATCACTTGCACTAGGACCTTCCAAGATAAGTTAAGTGCTGCTAACTTCACCACGTGGCTTGCTAATGAATTTAGTTACCCTCGTAATTCTGGTCGCAGTCTTGACGTCATATGCAGGCAAGTTTATAAAAGACGTCAGACTTTGAGAGGGAGAGAGAGAAAAAAAAAAAGGACAAATTAGAAATAAGAGTGGCCCTGGCACGTACCCTTGCGGACTCCACACGTTCGTCTTGCGCGATTAGTGTTACCTCTCTCTCACGCATCTAGAAAACTTCATTACATCTCAGGGATTTCCCTGCTAATCTACGATATCCGAGTTTCATATGTATTAACTTTTGATGTAAACTGGTATGAAAACCTTTCAAGTCCAACGTACATTCTACACTTAGCCTTCTCATGTCTTCAGAGAAATTCAGTGTAGATTTTTAAGACGGTGTTTGGTGAAACGTGTGTGTGTGTGTGTGTGTGTGTGTGTGTGTGTATATATATATATATATATATATATATATATATATATATATATATATATATATATATATATATATATATATATATATATGTGTGTGTGTGTGTGTGTGTGTGTGTTTCTATATATGTGCGCAAGTGAGTTTTAACACTGCACAATACTCCCTGACTTGTCCATGTTTGGTTGTGTACCAACCCAGAACTTGAACTGCGCCCGTCACGTTGACCACATAATTAGTAAAGCAACTGGAGCAAATATTAACAATGCACGTGTTTGCAAGACAACCCTCGGTTATGTTATGTAAATAGTATAGCCAGACACAGCTGGCATATCCTCTGGCACCCAGAACTTACAATTAATTAAGATGAAATAAGGGGGTAGGAGTATGTGGAGTTATTCTGGGAGATGATGACGCTGGGTCCCAGATTGTTCTTGCCAGCGACGTAAAGACCTGCGTCCAGATTTCGATCAAGCAGCTCTCCACCACCACGACGTAGCACTCCCCCCCACACAGTGCATCTGTTACCACTGAAATGCAGCAGACAGCGGCAACGTAGGTCAGTTACCCTATAGGTAACATACTTCTTAAGATAAGATGTCTTTATTGTCATATTGCATACACGACACATAAAGAAATTCTTTATGGCAAGAAGTTTAGTAACTCACTCATATTTCATTCTTGGATTTTTTATTGTGATCTTTGTAATTCTCTTAGCAATATGGCCATGTATTTCGTCATATTATTTAAGTAATTGTACACATCACATGGAGGAAGTTCTCCACTCGGTAGGCCCCCATCTCTTGAAGGTCAGCAACTGCTTGGAGGGCACTGGTTCTTACCACTATGCTACAACCACTTTCTTATTTTTAGCTTGTGCCGAAATATCTCAGGTACGGAAGCGTATGTGTGTGTGTTTCTTGTGCTTATCTGTTTATATGCGTATGAAGAGGGCGTTTTAAACCATTCTTGTCGGTCATACTTTTTTTTTTTCGTTCTCTTGTCTTGCGTTCCTATCCTTGTTCTGCTCTGTTGATGAAGTAATTATTTACATTCGTTGTCTTACTCTTTTCTTACTTTGTGTTTTGTGTCTTACAACTGGTCGTTTCTTCTTTAATCCAAAGTACTTGGTATCCACATAGTGGGATCAGTTAAGGGACTTGGAAGTTGTAATGCTATATCATCCGCTGCTCTCGTAACTTAAGCAGGGATGTGGATTCTGAAGCCTCACCGTGCTAATGTAATTCCCAGTCGTAATGGCCAGTTTTTATATGCTTACCACTAGACTTTCACTGCGTTACCCCTCAGAGGGGTGGGACCAAACTGATGATGATGATGATGTTTCCAGTTTGGGTTTAATAGATATTTAATAGATATTTCCCATAATTCGTGTATTTAAGGTCACTGTGGACAGTGATCAGTATATATACTGTCCTTCCGTCACAACTTTTTCTGGTTATGACAGACGGGATGTCATGGCAGCTCGTCAGTTCGTCTCCCACGTGGATTCCTGTAAAATGCTCCTGGGCGAGGTGATGGTCACAACCTGGCCATATATGACTAGATCGGTCACCACCCCACACCATCAACATTCCAGCCTCTCCTGTCACCCAGCGCCCTCGCACTTCACATCCATACACATGAAAGAGAGACTAGCATTACTTACATTCCTCTCATATCAATAGAGGGTACCAACTGGCGTACACACTCGCGAGATCACACACCAGGCCATCCATACACTCTTACTTCCACCACACACTAGGTCTCCCCGTACCAGCCTTTCATCAGTAGTTTGTGTAAACACCGTCCATTTCACACGCGTAACTGCGATGCATCATCATTACCTACTCCAAATAGAACGAGTCAGCTTGCCTCGCCATAAGGTATTGTTCACCAGTCATTATCCAGGTTGCCTTCGTCGTCTCGTATAATGACGTTAGCCGACCTCGCACTCCAACCACACGAGACCCTCTCTGTCCACAGCAGACGGCAGACGTGTCAGCCTTGTTGACACGACCTTGTGGCAGAATGTGCGTCCTTCTTCTCCAGCTGCTGCTGCTGCTGCTGCTTCCTTGGTTAACTTAGTGCGTAGTCACTTGCATCATGCTGCATGTCCTGGTGCTTGGTACATAGTGTGTGACATGCTGTATGTCCTGGTCGTGGCCTCGGCTACATGGTATACAATGTGCGTCATGCAGCATTTCGTGGGCTGGGCTGCATGATGCGTAATGTGGCCTGGGTGTATAGGTACCTGACATGCATGTTGCTGCATACCTAAACACTGTTGCCCCTGCTTACTGGTGCGTAGTAACTAAAGTATAGTTAGCCCTCTGCTCACACCTTGTGAATAACAAGTACAAGGCAGCATTTGTTGGTTCAGCAGCAGCGTAAGGCAGTTTCTTGCGCAACATGTGCGACGCTGCGTGTTCTCATGCGTCACGCGTTTGGCTTGATTTGTGCGCCGTTTACTTGTTGTGTAGGGAGGTAGGCAAGGCGCCTTGCCCTCTGTCGAGTGTGAAGGGCGGTGCAGGACCCATTGGTGCCGTGGGTTGTTTGTTCTTATTATCCTAGCCGGAACAGATGTTCTAACTTCCCTGTATGTTTGCTGATCAGACATAGTCACAAAAGTACATATATACTGACAGATGCGTATGTGGATCTCCGTGGCGTAGCGGTTAGCATTCCTGGCCCTAATGCATTCACGGGCCGCCCAGGATCGAGCGCATAGTTCGAATCTTGGTTTTGCGGGAGTCGGTCCACAACAGACTCAGATGTACATCCACACAAGGGGGTTGGTTGATAATATGTGTACCTGGCTCACACTGGGTTATATATATATATATATATATATATATATATATATATATATATATATATATATATATATATATATATATATATATATATATATGTATAAGCAAAAATAGGTATGTTTGAAGGAGTAGTGGTTCCAACATTGTTGTATGGTTGCGAGGCGTGGGCTATGGATAGAGTTGTGCGCAGGAGGGTGGATGTGCTGGAAATGAGATGTTTGAGGACAATGTGTGGTGTGAGGTGGTTTGATCGAGTAAGTAATGTAAGGGTAAGAGAGGTGTGTGGAAATAAAAAGAGCGTGGTTGAAAGAGCAGAAGAGGGTGCTTTGAAATGGTTTGGGCACATGGAGAGAATGAGTGAGGAAAGATTGACCAAGAGGATATATGTGTCGGAGGTGGAGGGGACGAGGAGAAGTGGGATACCAAATTGGAGGTGGAAAGATGGAGTGAAAAAGATTTTGAGTGATCGGGGCCTCAACATGCAGGAGGGTGAAAGGCGGGCAAGGAATAGAGTGAAGTGGATTGATGTGGTATACCGGGGTCGACGTGCTGTCAATGGATTGAATCAGGGCTTGTGAAGCGTCTGGGGTAAACCATGGAAAGTTGTGTGGGGCCTGGATGTGGAAAGGGAGCTGTGGTTTCGGTGCATTATACATGACAGCTAGAGACTTGAGTGTTAACGAATGTGGCCTGAGTGTGAACGAATGTGGCCTTTCTTGTCTTTTCTTAGCGCTACCTCGTGCGCATGCGGGGGGAGGGGGTTGTCATTTCATGTGTGGAGGGGTGGCGACGGGAATGAATAAAGGCAGCAAATTTGAATTATGTATATGTGTATATATATGTATTATGCCTATGTATGTGTATATATGTGTATGTTGAAATGTATAGGTATGTATATGTGCGTGTGTGGTCATGTATGTATATACATGTGTATGTGGGTGGGTTGGGCCATTCTTTCGTGTTTCCTTGCGCTACCTCGCTGACGCGGGAGACAGCGACAAAGTATAATAAATGTAAATGATTATATATGTTATTTCATTTTATTATAATCGCTGATTCCCGCGTCAACGAGGTAGCGCCAGGAAATAGACGAAGAATGGCCCACACACACACACACACACACACACACACACACACACACACACATCAACATATACATACATATAAATACACATACGCAGACATTACATATGTACACATGTTCATATTCATACTTGCTTGCCTTCATCCATTCCTGTCGCTACCCCGCCCCCACAGGAAAACAGCATTGCTATCCCCTGCTTCAGCGAGGTAGCGCCAGGAATACAGACAAAAAAAAAGCCACATTCGTTCACAGTTAGTCTCTAGTTGTGATGTGTAATGCACCGAAACCACAGCTCCCTATCCACATCTTGGCCCCACAGACCTTTCCATGGTTCACCCCAGACGCTTCACATAACCTGGTTCAATCTATTAACAGCACGTCGACCCCAATATACCACATCGTTCCAATTCACTCTATTCCTTGCATGCATCTCACTCTATGTTCAGGCCCCGATCGCTGAAAATCTTTTTCACTTCATCCTTCCACCTTCAATTTGTTATCCCACTTCTTGTTCCTTCCAGCCCTGACACATATATCCTCTTTGTCAATTTTTCCTCACTCATTCTCTCCATGTGTCCAAACCATTTTAACGCACCCTCTTCTCTCTCGATCATACTATTTTTATTTCCATACATCTCTTACCCTTACATTACTTACTCGATCAAACCACCTTACATATTGTCCTCAAACATCTCATTTCCAACACATCCACCCTCCGTACAACCATATCTATAGCCCATGCCTCGCAACCATATAACTTTGTTGGAACCACTATTCCTTCAAACATACCCATTTTTGCTCTCCGAGATAACGTTCTCTCCTTCCACACATTCTTCATCGCTCCCAGAACCTTCGCCCCCTCCCCCACCCTGTGACTCCCGCTTCCATTGTTTCATTCGCTGCTAAGCCCAATCCTAGGTATCTGACACACTTTACTTCCTCCAGTTTTTCTCCATATGATTTGATGATATTAACTTAACCACTTTGGAAAGAGGTCCCTTTACGCCATAAAAATCCGCTTCACTGTCGTGTGCCAAGCATCCAACATGACCGTAACATCGTACATGAGCCATTCATGCATTTTCTAACGCTTCCTTCACACACCACTTCTCTCCCACGGACGCTTTCCACGCTCCTCATAGGTCCAGTATATGAGTAGTACTTCATAGATGATGAGCTTCTCTAGTATGATTGTTTACTACATTACAGAAGTTGAACATCTCTACTGGTCGTTCGTGTGTATTACCTGTGAGAACATATGAAAACTAAGCTTCTCGACCATACATTTAGGGTAGAACAAGTCACACCTTTTAACTTCTTTCGCACACTTTCTTCTTGCCGGTCACCGTAGCTCTCGATTTACCTCCTCCTGTTCTTATGCAGTCTGCTTCAGTGTAGACAGCCAATTTGGTTTGTCCCAGTGCCTGCCCCTGGATCTTGTGCGCTCGGTATCTCATGGCTAAGCTGATTGGATATGGATCAGGCTAATAACGGACGCTGCACATAAAGTTCCAGACCTAATTATGCTCTCGAGGTGGAGGGTCTGAGGTGACAGTCACAGGATCTATGAAAGACTGTTCGTTATCTGAGGAAGATGGATCGATGGTTGTTGACTAAACACATTCCACAAATACTCTGTCGACTTTTCAGCATCTGAATGAATTTTGAAGGTCAGGATGAAAGGTCGGACTCACCAGATCATGTGTCCTGATATGCCAGACCCGTATTCCACACGCTGGTCTACACCCGAATGATATATTCAAACGTCAGGGATCGAAGATGAAGGTGACAAGGTTATGTGCACTAATACGCTACTTAATGCTTGTATACACAGTATCTCATAACTGGGCGAAGTGGCACTGACCGTACTTATTCTACAGATGCTGTGAGCAGATTGTACGGATTTCTAGTTCAAGAGTTAAGGAGGTTTACGAGTAAATGCTGGTAAATGGTTGTGCGCACAGCATTGATAGATTTGTTAGATGGACATGAACTACGCTTTACCAAAGATGCCACTACACAGGTCTGCATCTGATTTGGTTTATTGCGTGATAACTAGACGAAAGCAGAGGCTGTTCGACTTTATATAGAGGTACATGATGTAAAACCGACGGTGAGAATTAGAGGCAAGGAAGCCATTTTTTGAACAGTGCTGTCCATGCACACAGGAGAAGTATGACAGACTTCGGTTTAGGAGCGCTTAACTCCTGAGTAACGAAGGACAGAGTAGGTCTGGGAAGGGAGGAAGGTATATCTAAGCGGACTTTTGCCCTTGAGCTGATGGAGAGAGGTGTAAGAGACATTAGTGCTGCGTTTTTGGATAAAGAATAATATATGATCAGTAATAAAAAGTATTTGAGGAATATCTACCTGTGAATGGCATACCTGGAATAATGTTACTAAGACACACAGTTTAGATAGTCGTGCATGTATAAGGGTAAACAGTGGCATGATCGAGTAGCTTGATATAGCCATGGGAGAGGATCAGGGTTGTATAACGTTACGTCTTGTTTAGTTCATGTTTTTATGGATGAGGCTGTACGTGAGATGAAGGGATACCATCTTTTGATGAGGAAACAGAATATTCAACAGTCAAGCGCTGTCAGACATAACGTGATTAGTTTTATCTCAAATTGGGAGTGACATGCTGTTTATGGACTGAACCAGGACATATGAAGCTGCCAAGGTAAACCACGGAGCGGTCTTTGGTACTTGGCTGAGAATGGTAGACCCTGGGTTTGGCTTATTATACTTGACTACCAGAGGGTTGAAGTGTTGCAAATGAGGCCATTGTTCGTTTGTTCCTGGCGCTACCTTGCAAAGGCGGCTTGGTATGGAAATAAAGATGTGAATTGGCATGGCAAATGTGAACAAGGGCACTATGTAGTTATTATTTCATGATCGATTTACTGTGTTAGTGTAACTTGAAGTTTCCCTTCCAACTTAGTTTTGTGCGAACACACATGATTCAGATGTTACCTCCCTCTCCGGGATAAAGGGAATCATCATCAGACCAGCCAACGTCTCTTATATCTCTCTCCAACATGCTGTGAGCACCGTAACATCTCTTAGCTTCGACCCCGGGGACTAAGTGATCAGTTGGTGGGGAAACTACATGACAATAGTATGGGAACAGGTATTAGTACAAGGAATGGTATCCCGTGAAAAGGTTGGCGAACTTGAAGCTCGGGAGATGGGGGAGGTGGGCGGGGGTATTCAGTGAATTCGAAATGTTACGGTCGACGTACATACTGCCTTGGCTGGGTATGTTACGGTCGACGTACATACTGCCTTGGCTGGGTATGTTCGGAACGCAGGTGCTGCGTTCGTGCAGACGAAAGGGTTAATTAAAGATGATCACTGCCATGTTACCAATTAACTGACATACCGTTTCTGTCGACCCATATGCGAATTATGTTTTCACTGATAATCACATTTTCTGTTGTAACGTTTAGTTAGAGGAAATATTGCTATGATGGAACAATGGTGTGGGCATCAAATACATTTACGGGACCGAAATAAGTCCGAAACGGCAACAGAAATTGGCTTTAGACTTGGTAGAAATGTTGGATTTGACCGAAGAACGTAATCTAAACTCTGTTCTGTACAGTACGCACAAAAAATTTTCTTTTTAGTCTACATATGCTGGAACAAGTGTTTATGTGGAGGACAAAACTAGGGAGAGCCTTGAAGGAGGTAGGGAGTGCCGAGGGTGCGGACCTGGGGAAGGGGAGGGTGGTGCAAGGGATGGGGTTCGGGGTAAGGGATGGCCTGGCATGGGGTAGGGGACTTGGAAGGGGAAGGCCGTAGTGGGGGTGGGAGGCTTGAAGGGGAGGCGGTGCAGAATGGGCTTTGAGGAAGAGTCATGGGTGGGGAGGGTAGAGCTGTATAAGGGGAAGAGGTCGGAGGAATGGAGGGTCTTGTAGGGGGTGAGGGCCTGAGGACTGTAGGGACATGCAGGGGGTTGGGGTCGGGGAAGGGTAGGGGAGTGTTAAGGCTTGGGGAGGGGGGGAAGGGGAGGGCTATGCAGTGGGTGGAGATGGGAGGAAGGGAGTGCAATGCAAAGGGTAGGGATCGGGGAAGGGAGGGTCGTCCCGAGGATGGTGGTCGTGGAAGTGGAAGACAGTGCTGGGAGTGGGGGTCAGAGAGGAGTGGGGAAGGCCGTGCGGAAGGTTTGGGTCATATAGCGTAAGTAGTGTTGATGTGGACTGTGGTCAGTAAAGCGCCCCAGAATTATTCAGGTGTCGAAGCCTAGAATGATTGAAACTCAGAAGCTATGTTCGAGGCCGGCTAAAGAAGATGGTAGTATAAGAAACGGAGCAGAGATTGCCAACGATGAAGTCGGAAAAACTCCCTCGAAATCGATGTGATTCGCGTCAGGAGGTGAGAGAAGGATGATGTGGTTTCGTTGGACAGTTGAGCCATGAAGGAAAAGAATGAAAGCTTCCTCAGCTGAAGTACACCAGAGCTGTCGTGCTAACATAGTTGGATAGGATGGTAGGTAGTGTTGTTGTGGTCATGTGAGAATGGTTCTTCCTGAGAGGGTTACGCAATTCGTACTGTAATGCAGTCATGCATTAGAGAAGAAGATTACGTATGTAAAACACTCATGCCCCCTGCATATGGTTGTGTACCCTCCTATTTATTTCACGGTCTCGACAACATGCCTTGTCTTCGTACACCCCCAGGTTTCGATACATCATTGCTTTTCTTCTCCGCCTCATAATGTGTCACTCTCCTCCGTCCCTGTTCCTCTCTCTCCTTCCCTCTAATCTAACCGTACCGGTAAGTAACCACCTTGCTCGTGCCATCATCTCTAATTATCACTCTTAAGATTATTATCTCTACCAGGTACGTCCACTGTGTCTCGGTCTCCCCCACTTGTAATGTACGCCTTCGTGTTTCCTCGAACTTCCCTTTAGCGCCTACTTATCTTCTTCCGTAATAGTGTGTTATTTTCCTTTATATTTTCGTTCGTTCTTTTTTTTCGAGATCCTTGTTCATATGCTTGATTTTTTTAACGTGTCTTTATCATTGTTTATTGACACACATACTGACACAGACAACATACATAAATGAAAGAGTTTTTATGATGATAAAGAATGTTCAAGAAATAGAGCCCTACGGATATAAAACTCTCCCTCCGTGCAATTCAAATTTGATACACATAGGTAAACACACACACACACGCCCCCCCAAAAAAAAACGCTCACAGGTCTGTAAAGAATGTATGGATTTCCCTTTCTTTGTAATAAAGTTTGGTGTGATATTGTATTAGGTTTAACTCGTGTAGTGATTGTCCAGGAAGTGTGGTGATATAAAATTCGACTGACTACATTCTAAAGTGGTATTGTCATGCCTCCACCCATCACATGTTGAGAGCATATAGTTTTGCCCTAGTCCGTGCCCTCCTCGTGTGCTGACCAATGCACATCCTGAACTTCAGTTACTGTCATGTTGGGTTATGGTGAAGCATGGCGAGATAGTGCGTCAGTCCAGTACGTCATCGGAGTTTAGCACGTTCGTACGTGCGATTTTGATCTCTGCTGCAGAATAAAGTATAGCGAGTTTTGCGGTTGAACTCCTACTCATCATGTGGGCGGTGGCTCGAAAGAGAGGATACAGAATGAACAAAAGCGTCAGAAACTGGACCACAATCGTATTATACATTTTACTATGGATCGAGTTACAGAAATTCTTGTCGCCCCAACGTAGCCCTGGTCTCCAAGTGTTCATTGTAGTGTTTGGGGCCAGGAATTGTTGTGATCACTAGAAAGACACGTACTAAAATGTTATTTATATACTGTAGTCACATTTTACCTGAGTATTTCTATATATTTCTGCATAATTTAATACATTGCTTTTTCGAGTTGTAAGAAAAATGAAATGTGTCCTCGTACGTCGTTATAGCTTTGAATGTCAAGTGCAGTTCATTGTTGCGTAAGAAAATAAAGTCAGGCTTAAGTTTACAAAAAAGAAATGTATCGTTCTATGGGAAGAAATATTACTTTCATGGTATCCCGTTACTTAAAAAAAATAATTTGCATTATTAACCATTTTCCCCAGTCCCACGTGGATGTTAAACCCATTCACGCTTGAGGAGCATTTAAGATAAAATAGTTTATTAACTTTCCTAGTGATATTGTTCAGATTTAGTCATATCTCTATTTGTCGCCTTGTTCATCTTAGGGTCATAGGCTTTTCTTTTTTTTCTGCTGAGAAGTGTAATATTTGAAGACACTACGAGTGGGATGATAAATTGTGAAATACATCACTCGCCACTTCGTTTTCCTTTATGTCATGGCTCCGGCAGACGTAGGCTCTCGCCCAACCCAAGCACTGATTGAAATATTATATTAGAGAGATTGAAGAGTGAGAAGACGCTAGATGGTATACGAGTTCTAGAGGAACATATTATTATGGGCTATTAAATAAGGATAGATAGTAGCTATAAGGAAAGAGTTCCAAGAATTAGTGGGGCAGGAGAGAAAAGTTATCTCTTTTCTCAAGGCTCAACCTACCATCAGACGGCACGGACAGTGCCGTACAGTTTTTGGCGAACATTGCATATCTTTGTCTACCTATGATGGCCATAGTGCTGCTGCTCAGGCTTTCATAGTGTTCAGTCTCTCGCAGTACTAGGTTTCGTGGCTTCTCTTTCATGAAGATGGTATTAGTGTGTGCATGATTTAACATTGATGAAGTTCTTGACGTAGGTAAGTTTCTTTTGTGTTTTCTGTCTTTTTCATACGAACGTCTTTGATTTGATTTTCAGCAGATATTCATTGATTTAACTTTATCTAAATGAAGCTTCTTTTTATTTTTCATGCTGGTTTTGAAGATATCTGCAGTTTGACCGACCACACCCTCCCGTTGGTGAAAAAAGGGATTTACTTGTGATTTGTGTAGATGTATCATAGGCTACTGTGGTATAATGCTGAAGTTAGTCCTCAACGGGGAGAGTGCAAATTTGTGCCAGTTCGGCTCCAAGGGCATCATTTGCGCATGTGTGAAGTCGGTGGAATGGCGTGTATTTTTTTTTTTTTTGTTTGTTTTTCACTTAAGGTCCGGCCTTGATGTGGACTTCTGTCCGTGACTGGAGCCTTCAACAAAAAAAAGAAAAATGAAAGTTTGCGTAGATTTATTGTTCATTAATTTAGATTTTGTTTCCTGTTTAAACTGTTGAAACATTGATATTACTGTTGTGAGGAGAGCTCGGTGTCGTATTAGTACGTAACAAGGGCGAGTCTTTACAGAACAGAGGCACCTTACACAATGTGACGACTTGTTTGTAGAGTCAGCAGTAGAGGAGTTCTCCATCCCTGAATGTACAAGCTGCTTATTAGATGTCACAATATCGATTTTGTGCGTTGAAATCCACTACAGAATGTCAATACTGAAGAGTAAAACTTAACGCAATTAAACCTCCTTATCAAACTGTAACTTATGCAGTATTTGTTAGCTAGCCTGTGGGGAAAGAAGAGTGAAGGCGGGTCGGTGTAATTTTTTTTCCAGTGACTATGGAAACGTATTTCACTGATAGTACTCAACAGTGTAGTAATAGTTAAGTTGAAGTTGAGTATTGGATATGCCGCAGCGAAGGATATTGCTTGCGATCATGGGCTTGGGTAAAAGATAACTCGAGACCTGGCTTAGGAATTGGTTGGTGGTAGTGTTAGCTAAGTGTGTAAGTAATGGTGTTTAGGTAAGTAATGGTGATGAAGGGTGGAGGCGGCGGTGGTGGTGGTGGTAGTAGGGTGGTGTGTGGCTGCAGGAGTAGGAGCAGAGAGGCCGCACTCGCACTGGCTGGTGTAGGGTTCAGTGTGCTGTGGGTTGTCTGAGTGGGCGGACGTGCTCACCCGCTCCGTCACGCCGCTTCACTGGCCATCATACGCCCGTACAACGCTGGGTTTTTTTTTTTTTATATATTGAATATTTGGATGACATGGTGGTTTGATGAGGATATTTATCATCTTAATGATCCACTGCTTTGATGGAGACATTAACTCTCGTGACCATGACATAGTGTGCTATGAAGACTGGTAATTTATGGTGTGAACATTACTTTTCCTTTCATGTATTGACACAACATGAAGGTGAGTTTCAGAACGAAGATGACTGTAGTAGATTACATGTATTACAGTTTTGACCCGTAACTCAAAACTAGCAATATTCGCCATTTAACTACTGAAAACACAGGGACTGAGGAGGGCGTATTATGGATACGCCTTGGATCATACACGGAAGACAAGTGACGCGCGTACAATTCTATGATTGCTCAGCCCACAGCCACCTCAGGACCTGCTCACCCCGGATAATGTAGGCGACTCCATGTACAAAGGACACTCCAGGTTTGATCCAGTCATATAGGTCGGATTAATGTAGGTTTGATGACGTGATTTGTACAGTGGATGACGGCGTGTGCGCTCCTTAGAGGCTGGCTACCGAGCCCAGGCATCTATAATTCAGATGAGATCATTGGCAGATGTTTTGTGGGATGTTCATGGTTTTAGTAGTAGTTTATATATATATATATATATATATATATATATATATATATATATATATATATATATATATATATATATAATGTAAAGTGTTTCCATGAACTACTTTGATTAAGAATGAAATATAAGAAGATCCTTGTATTGATTATGACTACTGATTATATGACGTTCACTGATTTTGCGGAAACTATATTGAATGAAACTGGAACTTTGTTACCCATAGGTGTCCCTAATGATAGAGCTGACTGCACTCTTAACGAAGGCAATCATCACGTGATGAATGCTGTTTACAGATACAGTTCTCCGTTTGTCTGGTTTTCTTCTTTCTCCTACATAACCATAGCTTTTATGAAACAGAATGTAGACCCGGTGACTTGGGTTAGTGCAGTAATAGTGGTTCCAGTTATAGTGCCTTCAAGATGTTGAGAGCTGAATAAGATGCGAGACAACTGTAGAAATCAACTTAGATCATAGGCTGCAGGTGCCCTTAGAAAGGTCTTGGGTAACAGCAAGCATTTCATAGCAAATGGTTGTAGTGTTATATATATATATATATATATATATATATATATATATATATATATATATATATATATATATATATATATATTGCTGATGTTACCCAGAATCATTAGCCCAACGCACCATAATCTGAAACACCTCAGGTTAAGGGGAGACTGGTCGTAGGTTGAGGATGATGATGCATTGTGTTGATGAAATGTTTAACTCATAGTATGGTATACCCTGAAATAAACCGTGGGAATAGTGAATTCGTGAGCGGAGTTCTCTGTCTGTCTGTCTGTCTGTCTCTTACTTGATAGTGTTGCACAATATGGTATATGGTTTTCTTATCAGGAAGAAATGTAGGAATTGCCATATCACCAACTGGTTTATCGTTACGAACATGTTGGTGCTCGATGTCACGAATACTTAAGGGCTGGATGGTTAAGCATACAACTTTTGATCATGCTTCATACCCTCATGTCTCTGTAATGTCGTTTATTCATCTGTGTTTTAGACCATATGTGCACACATTACTTTTGATTTAGCATTATTTTTTTCTTTTAGTTTTATATTGTATGTTTATTCATTTCAGTCGTTAAGCCTCACAATTGGTTTCTCTTGATTTATATCAAATGATATATTGAATTTGAAGTGGTTCCCATTATCTTGTGCCAGAGGAAACACGAGAAAATCACCATTATAGGGGAATCATGGGTAGAGTTACCTCAGGTTTCGTGAG
Organism: Panulirus ornatus; assembly: GCF_036320965.1. NCBI lineage: Eukaryota > Metazoa > Arthropoda > Malacostraca > Decapoda > Palinuridae > Panulirus > Panulirus ornatus. The sequence continues at coordinate 22,031,621 of NC_092229.1, read as the reverse complement.
CCGTAGAGTAGCCAACTCTGTGTAGAACATCAGGAACTGTTGTTATCGACAGTTAGCTATGACAGCAGTTCCCACACTACTTCAGGTACTCTTTAAACACTGAACGGATTGTGCTTCTCGTTATGCCATCACGTTTCCCTTTGCATTAACGACTGGTTTCTCCGCCATTTGATATAGTGTTATTTTGAAGGAATTGTGAATGCGTAAGTAGAAAAAATGTAAAGTTCACAAGCACTGGTAATAGAGTCCCTTTTGCACATCCGTGTAGACTCTCGCATATTTTTGTATTTATCAAGATTTATGAACTTTCACCCACTGAAACGAAGGCTTAAATGCAAGGAAAAAAAAGTTTAAGTGGAGCGTACCAAGTACGTTCCTACCAAGCTTGGAGATCATCTAAGAGAAAAGGAATGGCGGGCACTTGTAATTGTTGGTAAAAGTAAGAGAAAAAGGGTTTCCTGTCTGTGAGGTTGACGAGACATGTCAGTAGACTATGGTGTGGGTGTCTGCTGTTATAAGAGAGTATATGGGCGGGTCAGGAAAGTCTTTTAAGATTAATGTGCTGAAGAGGAGGGGGAAGTGTTAGTGTAAAATGGACGGAGTACAAGTTGGGAGGCGGTGAGAAATAAGGGAGAGAGACGGAGAGAGAGAGAGAGAGAGAGAGAGAGAGAGAGAGAGAGAGAGAGAGAGAGAGAGAGAGAGAGTAAGGGAAGGGAGGGAGGGATGTGGTAGGTAGTGGCGGTGGTGTTTGACAACCAAGGCCTCTCGCCGGCTATTATTGTAGGTAACGTTGCTGCTGCTGGTGGTGGCTAGCTGCTCCGACTTAAGCTGGCCATCTGTGTACGCTCCTGTGGTCATTCATCTCGTGTGTGGAGGGCAGTGGTGTTCTGTCATCATATATGGTTGGGGATGGAGTCTTCCTTCCTTCCTTCCTTCCTTCCTCCCACGTACCTCAGGCATTGTTCGTTGACCTGTTCTATATAAACTTGATTTACTTTACGTGAAGAATGTCCTAAGTCACTGCCAGTACTGGGAGGAGTGGGGTGGGGTGGGGGGGTCAGGCACGCGGGTAGTAAATCCCCCCCTCCTCCAACCATTTGCCCATCCTCCCCCACCCTCCTCTTCCTACCTCCATGGTCAAGGCCCGCTGGTGAGGGCGTTTCTACCCTCCAGAGCACCTGTTCCCTGATGGTTTTATTTCTTACCATCAACTGCTGGTCTTTATCATGTGCATGTTGACGTTTATGGAAGATGTTGTGTCAAGCCGCCGGTGATTGTTACGGTACAGGTGTTTGGTAACTGTCTAATGACTGATCTCGGATACCAGAGCTAGACATGTCCTCGCTTGAGTTAGCCCAGTGTAACGTGGGTCATACCGTCTTGCTGAGGTGGATGAGCGACACAGAGACGGTTATGGGTATTTCGTCATTACTCGGAGAACCATTAAGAAATTTTGTCTTTCGTCCATTCCACCGTCTGGTGAGTAGATGCCTGATTTTCATTCTTGTCTCGAATATGGCGATTTTGTCGTGAACTCCTGGCCATCGCGAGAGGTGGCGCAGTGAATACGTTATTTATTGAAGGTTCGGGTACAAGGCCTCAGGGATTGGACTATGAAAGTTTTAGATGTGTATTATTTACTGTTGGCAAAATTATGATACTTGCCAGCTTAAGTGCCAGATATGCAGTTGCCCATGACATATCCAAAGCTTTTAACAGGGTGTGGCATCGGTGCCTCATTCCTAAGCTCCCCTCTTTTGGCTTCCCTCCCTCGCTTTGCTTCCTCATATCTAGCTTCCATTTGGGCTGATCTGTCTCCATGGCTGTCGGTGGATCAGCCTCCGCTCCTTTCTCCACCAACAGCGGTGTCCCCTCAAGGTTCTGACCAGTCTCTTACACCGTTTCTCCTTTTTGTGAACGATTTTCTTTTACACATAATCATATGCACTCATATGTTGACGACTCAGCACTGCATTCCTCCACATCCTTTAATTCTGCTCCTCTCTCGATCGGCATCTCTGCTCGTTACAACTTCCTACTAAATAAGACTTAGACCGGATATTTCAGTAGGGTAGTTGATATCTGTTCAGCTTAATGGCCCCAAGACCTAGTTTTTACTGATCTCTATCGAAAATTTCTCATCTTTCCTGCCTCCATTGACGGTTATATAATTCTACAACTTGACTCGATGAACATACTTGGTATTGCTGTAACATCCACTCTATCCCACAGTACGGAAATAGCTCAGTCTGCCTCTCGTAAAGATACCGGAAGTCCAGTTTAGATGTCGAAATTTCTTTTCGTCCGACCGGTTGTCCCGTTCATACAAAGAATTGAACCGACCTTATAAGGAGTACTGCTGTCACATCTAGGGTGGTCCTAGCTCTGCATCCGCACTTGACGAAGTCGAAAGCGGTCTGACTTATAAACTGTCCGAGGCCGACTTCCAAACTTGATCCGCTTGCCCTACGCCGCAATGTTGATTCATTTTCCGCCTTTCATTGGAATTACTTTGGGTTTTGCTCCCGAGAACTGGCTGCCTGTGTCCTCCCAGCACCACCTAGACCACGTAATACTCGGCAAGCTGCTGCGTCGTATGATTGCTGTGTGGCCGTTTGCTACTCTAGCTAGGGTGGGTCGTCCTGATAAGTGCTTCATTCCCTACACTTCGAAGCTTTGGGTCTTTACCTTCTCGTGTCTTTCCCAATAATAGTGACCTGGCCCATTGGCAAAGACACGTTTTTCACTTCCTCCACAATTCGTAGATACTTTCCTTTGTCTCTTCTTTTTCCCCTTCATTAACCTATCTGTAATTCAATTAAGGCCCAGCCTTGATGTGGACTTTTGTCCATGATTGGAACGTCTGACGTAAAGAAATAGAGAGAGAGAGAGAGAGAGAGAGAGAGAGAGAGAGAGAGAGAGAGAGAGAGAGAGAGAGAGAGAGAGAGAGAATTAGTATTCCGTGTGGGCTGTTCAACAGTATGCACGAAATAGTGATATTGGTGAGGGAAGCTTCTGCTGTTACCAAGGAGAGGAGCAGTGTTCTCTCCTGTTGGTGTGTATATATTGGTCAATATAGGGATATGGTTAGTTCTAATTTGTCTAGTGTGATCTGTGAGCCTTCCTGTTTTACTGGTGATCAAAGACTCGTTGACTTATTTAGGTTTTATTTTTACAGTCGTAATTTTCCATTATGATAATATCACTTGCGGTTTTGTCGTATCTTGAAGTTGAACTACGTATTGGTTTCTGTTAATGTTTGACTGTCCACCGTTGCTGTTGTCTAGACTCGGGGAACGTAGTACCTGGGCTATCTTAAGACGCTCTACCCCTTGGCCACGACGGTATGGTTTGAGGGCCAGCTTTTTGATTTGACGCCCAAGGATCGGGTCAAAGGCTAGGCCATTCTTCTCCAAGGTCATGCCGTCTTTCCCTTCGTCATACCGTCGTGCGACGCCTCTGGAGGGCGGCTGATTTATCCTGTATTTTCCACCCAGCTGAGCTTATTCGTCAGTGACCCAAGTCCTCTGCAATCATCGTTGACCCTCGCACTGCATACTTCCATTATTGTTATAAATATAATCTTACATATCACAGGAGTCGTACAGGAATAACTTCACACTGCTACAAGTTTCATGTGACTGTACATGTGTATTTTACTGAATTGATTTATTTGGTGAAGTTTAGGTTGCAGTGCATGAAGAAATTACTTATGCTTGAAGATATTGTATGGATAGCGTGCACAAGCGCTGTCGCTGCTTAGATTCTCAAGTGTTAGGGACAGCAGGTGGGTCGCTGCTCCACCACACAGAAGCACATAGTATCACCAAGGTAACACCGTATCTGAATTACGTAGCAACACCAGGATAACACTGTATCTGAACTACGTAGCAACACCAAGATAACACTGTACCAGAAGCACATAGCAGTACCAGGATAACACTGTATGGGAATTACATAACAACACCAAGATAACACTGGTTAAGAAGCACACAGCAACACCAGAATACCACTGTGCCTGTTACACTTAGCAACACCAGAATAACATCTTCCCAGAAGCTTATAGCAGTGTGGGGGTAACGTTGTGCCAGAAGCACGTAGCACAAGGATAACACTGTACCAAAAACACATGGCAGAGGGGAACACATCTCTAGAAGGACATGATATTAGGGAAACACTACCAGAAACATTTAACACTAGGATGACTGTACCAGAAGCATGTAACACTAGGATAATAGTGTACCAGAAGCATGATGATAATACCTGCGTATCTTGATGATGCATTGCTTAATGTTGTGCTGGACGTTGCTGGGAGAGTGGGGTTCTGTGTTGTAGTAATGTGCCGGGTCTTACAAGGTACACTGTATTCTGGTGACGTACTGTGGTGAGTGAAGGCAGACTAGAGTACTGCGGTGTTGTGGTGGGTGTTACTGGGGAGCCTGGAGTGTTGCAGTGTCGTGGTGGGTGTTACTGGGGAGCCTGGAGTATTGCAGTGTCGTGGTGGGTGTTTTAGGGGAGACTAGATTACTGTTGTGTTGTCGTGGGTGTTGTAGTCGAGGCTGGTGTATTGTAGTGTTATAGTTGATGGTACAGAGAAGAATGGTTTAGTGATGTTTCGTGTATTTCGGTTTTCTGTTGGGTGTAACTATGGAGACTGGTGTACCATAGTTTTGCGTTGAGTATTACGGGAGACTGATGTAGTGTTGTGATGGATGAAGAGGATTATGGTGTGTGGCAGTTGGCTATATGCATATCACAAGTGGAGTAAGGGGTATGTAGTCGTACCATACACGACTGCCTCATTGTGAGGCAATGTGTGAACCAAGGCTTTCTGGGGGAACAGGGGCCCACACGCCACTTGTCGTCGTCTTCTTCTTCTTCTTCTTCAGGCAGCTGGGAACATGTAGTGGGTGGTGATTTTCGAGATGTTCGAGGGTTTCGCATAGTACTTACGTCTCATACAGTATTGAAAGACATCCTCGTGGAATGTGAGGGTAGAACGAGAGTGTCTGTCTGGTTACATAATGGGGATATGTCGTGCAGGCAAGGCAGGTAGGATGCTTAGGGTAATAACACTTCCTTTATAGTCATATTTAACTGTTATACGTCATTAGATCATGATTGTCAGGTGATAAAGGAGAGCTTACCAGGGTGTCGGCGCCTGTGGCACAGAATTCCTCTTCTATTCGCCAACTAGTATTTATTTTATTTATTTTTATTCTTAACATGTGACGATACTAATTTGCGGCGGGTATGTAATCAAGGGGCATGTATACACAAGCTTAAACTGTTATCGTAATGCACAAATGATATATTCGTAAACGAAAAAACATACACATATAAGTGGATAAATATATAGACATGGGGGAAAGAGAGGAATGACAATGTATTAAGTAAATTTTTTAATTGTATTCCAGGAAATAGAAATAGTTGATGGTAAGGATGGTGTGAGTGGTGTCCGGCATAAGAGATGGCTGCTGCTTTAACTGATGCTCACATTAACTGGATCAGGGAGTGAGTAAGACACTATATTCGTATAGGATGACAAAGAACGTTCCCTGGTGTTGTATGGCGAGCTATGACGGGTTTCCTGGGTGGCAGGACGAAAATGTCGCTTGTCGGTTTATGGCGCCGCTGGCTTCCGTCGTTCGTTTGCGACTGACTTGGCGCCTGTTTCTGATACTTCCGTTATCAAGAGTCAGAAAAAATATAGTACTTGATGTATTTATATTTTGAACTCCTCCCGCCCCCTTTTTTTTGTCTGTACATGAATTTATGATGTCTTTAGATGCATTTATATTCTTCGGTGTTTTCGGGTCCACCATCATGTTAACGAGATATGTTTTCTGATTTTTGATCCTTAAGTTTGAATGTATAGATTTTGAGGCAGTATGTGTTGTCTCATCGAATACTTTGTAATAAGTCTGTCCATCGTTTATCAATTCGCTTTTCATTTCATTGATTTAAATTGCAAAATTTAGTATTGTGTAGCGTTCCTTTTGAAAAGTGTCATCTTTCATGTTACATATTATGAACACAATTGAAATTCCCGAATGGACCATCATGACCAGTCTTTGCATTAATATTTCTGGTACACCGTCATTATCCGTGAAGTTTGGTCATGTGTGGCAAGTGATGATACAACCTAACCTAACCATCATCGTGGTAAGATATGATGAGATATAGAGGGAAGTGTCAGAGGATGTAAGAGGATGCGTGTGTGTTTGTGTGTGTGTGCAGTAACAGTATGTTTGTCTTCCTGGCAGTTATAGTTTACATTTTATTCATTGCCGTAAGTGTCGCCTCATTGTAAATGAATAACTTTTCTGCCACGTTGGGCATTACGTGTGGCTGTATTCATTCTTGTTATCCTGATTTTGACGACGGTGGTAACGATCTCATACTGGAGCTGCACTTCAGTCATGGCACCATCTGTGGGGCTACCAGCCATAGCTACGTAGGAGTCGGCCAGGGGTTTTGCCAGATGAGGCAGAGACGTATGAGACTCCCCTACCCATCGTGTCTGCCGGAGGAGGGCTGTTGTGGAGACGCCGTCCTGTCCGTGTGGCATCAGTCCGTTCCAGTGGCCGTCCACCTGCAGCACTTGTCTCAGGAAGTAAAGCCAGATATAATGAGATTAATCATTTGTTAAGGAGAGGGTCGTCGGCGTTAATGCTATGAAGATAAGTTCACCATCCGACGTGCGTGGTGGCGATGTGCTTAGAACCTAAGTTATGAGAGCGTCGTCCAGCTTGCAACACCTGGTCTACATGTAGCCTGACACCTTGGTCTAGTGGTATGGCTGCCGGGTCGCCTCATAATGTAACATTCCGGTCATCAGTATTACGGTGTCGAGAAGGGAACGATCAACAGCTTTTATATCGTAGCTACAGCCGTCTGAAAAGATAATTCCGCATCAGCTCGGTTGAGTCGACACCGTGCATTACCGGTGGACGGACTGGGAGGGTTACGTAGTACCTAATTCGTCTCTGGTAATCAAATTGAACTGCGGGGCCCCTGGTGTATCCGCCAAGTTATTAAGTCCTTATTATCCAAAATTAGTTGTGTGGCATATTAGTACTCTCCGACCTGCTGTTAGAGTAATGGTGATGAAATTATCTTGGCTGTCTCCCGCAGCGGGGACGCTGGTGGGATCTCGTCCTCTGAGTAGACAATGATGCGAGCATCATTGTCTTAACCCCAGTTCCCCGTCACTGGACTTGGCCTCCTCCAGCATACCTAAATAGCCGGTACAGCTTGCAAGGCCCGTTACAATTCCCCTTGTGCGTTCTTCGTTACCATTTACCACTTATGGTACCGTGCGTTTCTTGCCACTGGCCTACAACTTCCGGAGAACATGCACAAAGGTTCCGTGAACTTCTGTTGTTCTTGTGATATTAGTCTCCTTAGCTTTGTTTTGGGAGGCTGCTGCTTGATACTTTGTGAAGTTAATATGTCATTTGATGTTCCCGAAGTGCTTCAGGGACAAGTACTTGTGCTCCAACGTGTAGAGAGAAGACACTTTAGTAAGTTATAGTTGCTTTACTTTCACAGCCGTCATGGCCTCCGTCTGTTAACTCTCTCACGTTCCTTCATTTCTTTTCTCGTCACTTTTTGCAGTTGGCCTCTCACCCCCACTTCTCCTCCACCCGTCCAGCTCTCCTTCTGCGAGTCTCTCTTTTCATTACTTTAGCAACTTGTTTTTCATTGCAATAGCCCCGTGCATGAGTCATCATCCAGCCCACATCACCCAACAGCACACTGACACTATGTCATCCCCTTTCTTTACTTTAATAGCAGCCTCTCTCCACCATTCTACCGTCTCTCTACGGTTGGCATTCTTTCTTCTTCGCTCCAACGTCCACCTTTCTCGCCAGCAGTATCTTCCTAACAATGTGTTTCATGATTTTAGTGGCCTGTCTTCAACACCTCTCATTTCTTCGACATTTTATTTTTTCCGTTACTCCAAAAATCCTTAGTATTTTTCAGTTACTGATAACTTGTTTTCATCATTATAAAAGCCTGAGCAGTCCCATTCCATCTCTAGGAGCGTCTCTCCTTATCTTAAGCAGCCCCTCTCTGTACTCTACTTCCTGCCGTCAACATTGCTGCAGAAGCGTCTCTTTGTTCTCAACAGGTTCTCCGTTGCCCCAGTAGCCCGTCTCCATCGACAGCCATTATCCTCCACGAGTAATCTCTCAGTGACAACTTCTGTCCATTACTCAAATAGCACCTCCGTCACCATCAGCATTTCGAAATGTTTCTTTTTACTGGGTGATTAGGAACGAAGCAAGAAAGGGTTCCACAGGAAGGGTAAACTTGAGAAACAAAGGGTAATTATTGTACAGACGTACAGTGTAGGTTTGGTTATTGATAGTTGAGTGTTTTGTTGGCTATGTAATTTTGATGTGATATTTAAACACATCCGGTTGGACGATTCATTCCCCTGATAGCTCGTCTGCATTACCGTTTCCATCATTGTAGCAGTCATTGTTACCAGAGCCCTTCTCCTTCACGTCAACAGGCTCATCACCAAAAGCCTTTCTCTTTCATTTCATGTCTCTCATCACTGACGACTTTTCTTAATCACCTCAGCAGCCTCACTCTATCATTCCAGCCGACATATCACCAACGCCGCCTCTCCAGCAGCCGCTCACAGCACGCTGTGCTCGTCAGTCGTGTCCCGACACCCGCTTGTTGTGACTCTAAACAAGGTGGCGCGCGATGCTGCCGACGTCTCTCCTCTCCTCCACCTCCACTTCCACTGTCTTTCCTTCCTCCAGTTTGCCTGCGTCTGCCTGCCTCTCACCCACCTCGTGTTCCTCCACCTTCCCTCGTTCATCATACCTACGTCAGTTCAACAGCCTTCCATTTACATTTTCTCCAGCAACTTTTCCAACCCTTCGTACCTCCAACTTGCTTCTTTTATCTACGGCATCACAACTTTACTTTCACCTGCTTACTTCTTATCCACCAAGTATCAGGGGAATGTGTGCCCCGTGCATGTGAGTCCCTCTACCACGCCTTCTCTCCACCTTGTGTAGTCTGTCTCCACTGTGCTTCCATCCACTCTGCCTCACCCAAGTCTGCTTCCCTGTCCTTGGCCTACCTCCCAGCCTGTCTCCCTTCATCCCTCATCATCAGTGTCGGTTCTCCTGCTCCCTACCCCGGGCCCTTCATCACCACCACCCCCTTGTCCTGTCACTGCCCATACTCCGGATTTATTTCTTTTAAAAGTATTGCTTGTTGTATCTTCCTATGAGATGAGGATCAATTTTTTTTCTACAACTATAAATCTACATGGTCTCATTTTTTTAAAAATTGATAACTAATTGAGACTCTTGATAACTAACATTTGATTGTTGAAAAAATGACGGATATTCTATTGAATTGTATAGATTTTGTTATTAGATTACCTTGAGATAAACAATTTCTTGTGTGGAATTATAGTCTGAGTTTTAATATACATAATTTAGGAAGGTAAGGACCTTCCTGCAGTTGAATCAGACATTGCCACTGGTATGGTCTCGCTCGGACCTTGTTAAGGAAGCAGGAGAAGGGCTTGTACTTACCCTCCTACTATGTTGTTAACATCGAACTGGTGGTTGCTGTCTCAGGTGGCCAATATTATTTCGCACACCCGATCAATTGTTGCAGCGAAGGTGGTTTCCTGCCGCTGCTTATTTGTTTTAAACTTTAAAGCAAATAGGGGAGTTGAGAATACATGACTGCCTCGAGCTATGTTTGTTGATATTCCTCTCTGACGCCACCTTTGTGTTAGCCAGCCATTCCCTGTGTGTGTGTGTGTGTGTGTGTGTAATGACGGAATGGCGGTTTTCATCATCTGCACCAATTGATGTCATCTTGATTGATATTTATTTGATCACTTTAAAGTTAACGACGAAGCATCAGGAGCTGAGATCTCGTATGCCATCAAGGAGCCCTGGCGAGTTTTGCAACTCCTCCTCAAGCGTAGATTGGTTCTCAGTGTACCGATCATGATGCGGGGCTGATCCTTTTCTGACAGATCCATGTGGTTTTTCTTCAGTGTTGCAACCCAACGTCCTGCTCAGGTGCCGGGTACGTGTTGCATAGGGGGAAGGGGAGTGGCGTGGGTGTCCGGGGCATGCGTGGGTGGTGCGGGTGGGCCTGGAGGGAGGCAGGCTCGTGCCTGTAACACTCATCACTCGCCTGCACCTCGGCTTGGAGAAACAGCACGAATGTTTTGAAGATTAATTTATACGTACCTTTTTGTGTGTCCCCGCTGACCTCTTGTCTTCTTACATGGGATATCAGCGGTGGAGGGTTTTGATATGTTTGGTTCATATTTGGGATGAATGTCTTCTTGAAACATCCACAACTCCTAGTTCAAGATATACTTCACATATATAACGTGGATGTAAAATAGGTAAACCGTATAATTAATGGCTGCCTACGTGTGTGTGTGTGTGTGTGTGTGTGTCGGCGAATTTTTATTTATATCAATAATTGTATGAAATAGAGAAGTTTTTATAGGCGGTTAAGCACCGTCCTTTTATAATGTGTCGGAGGAGAAGCGTTCACCACACCAGCAGTTAAGATTATCCCCTCCGCCTACAATTGTTGTTGTTACACATGTATCTTTAGCGTCACTCTGAAGTCAAGGTTTGTATCATTTTCTTGCCTGACTCATTATTGTGTCTTGTCCTCGCCCTGAAGAATGACTCTTTGTGAACATCGTCGAAGTGATTTCAAAATGTTTGTGTAATTATTACGTCACTTCTCCCCACATGTGGCCATTGGTTGATATGTATGCATAGGCATTTTTAGTTTGGCCTCATAAGCTTTTCCTTGTCATTTCTATATTTACTTAAAAGCTTTCAGCTTTACTGTCTCCCTACGTGACTATCTTGCAACATGGATAAACCAAAACTCTATCGGTGTACGTATTCTTGACTCGGTCCTAACGTATCATTATATACATACAGGAAGGATGAATCTGGTGGTGTACCACACGGGTACTTCACTCTTAAGTATGTGTTTCTGTGGGAAAACAAAGCTGGCTTATTGATCGATATTTTCTTCTTTCAATTGATTGATTGCAGTAGTCTTATTCTTACTCCTGTATGTTTGTTTTCCCCATCCTTGCTTATATGTTCCTTTGGGCATTACGTGTTTGCAGTCCAGAGTTTATTGATGAGTTTGAGAAGTTATATTCTATTGGATCTAAGTTAAAGTACCCTAGATCTTTCATTGATAAATCCCCATGGACACACACACACACACACACACACATATATATATATATATATATATATATATATATATATATATATATATATATATATATATATATATATATATTCTTGAATCATTTGCCAAACTCATTTTTTTCTCCTAATTTTCGCCCAGTTCCTTGTGATCATTGTACTTTTTCCTTCACTGATTGCCTTGGTTTCATCTGCGAACGTAATTGCATCCGAGTTGTTAACGTACATAGTTATATCGGGATCATTTCAAGTGTCTCAGGGTGTTGTTCGACTAGTTCCATTTTCTCCATAAAAAGAACCATATCATCGTCTTCTGATTCAGTCCATTAAGAACAGTCATCGTTAACTTTCTAGTAATCTCTCCTGTACTCACTAGGTTACAGGAATTTCATTGCTTCAGTAACCTTCACATGGGACCACATCAGAATGTTTTCTGGCCGAAGAAATGTGAAGTGTAACGTTACCGTTCCTTCCTACACAGTAAGCATCACCGACTCTCACAAGGCAGCATGGTTTACAAAGGATGACCTTTACTGACCATGGACGACCAGTGAACGAGTTTACTATCTTCTGGGTTTTCTTTGTGTATGTCCGGGAATTCGTGTCACACTTTCAAGATGAATGCGTTTAAACGACTTGTCGTAAATGATGATGATAATAGTAATGGTTGTTTAATCTGTTTATGGATGGGGTTGTTAGGGAGGTAAATGCAAGAGTTTTGGAAAGAGGGGCAAGTATGAAGTCTGTTGGGGATGAGAGAGCTTGGGAAGTGAGTCAGTTGTTGTTCGCTGATGATACAGCGCTGGTGGCTGATTCATGTGAGAAACTGCAGAAGCTGGTGACTGAGTTTGGTAAAGTGTGTGAAAGAAGAAAGTTAAGAGTAAATGTGAATAAGAGCAAGGTTATTAGGTACAGTAGGGTTGAGGGTCAAGTCAATTGGGAGGTGAGTTTGAATGGAGAAAAACTGGAGGAAGTGAAGTGTTTTAGATATCTGGGAGTGGATCTGGCAGCGGATGGAACCATGGAAGCGGAAGTGGATCATAGGGTGGGGGAGGGGGCGAAAATTCTGGGAGCCTTGAAGAATGTGTGGAAGTCGAGAACATTATCTCGGAAAGCAAAAATGGGTATGTTTGAAGGAATAGTGGTTCCAACAATGTTGTATGGTTGCGAGGCGTGGGCTATGGATAGAGTTGTGCGCAGGAGGATGGATGTGCTGGAAATGAGATGTTTGAGGACAATGTGTGGTGTGAGGTGGTTTGATCGAGTGAGTAACGTAAGGGTAAGAGAGATGTGTGGAAATAAAAAGAGCGTGGTTGAGAGAGCAGAAGAGGGTGTTTTAAAGTGGTTTGGGCACATGGAGAGGATGAGTGAGGAAAGATTGACCAAGGGGATATATGTGTCGGAGGTGGAGGGAACGAGGAGAAGAGGGAGACCAAATTGGAGGTGGAAAGATGGAGTGAAAAAGATTTTGTGTGATCGGGGCCTGAACATGCAGGAGGGTGAAAGGAGGGCAAGGAATAGAGTGAATTGGAGCTATGTGGTATACCGGGGTTGACGTGCTGTCAGTGGATTGAATCAAGGCATGTGAAGCGTCTGGGGTAAACCATGGAAAGCTGTGTAGGTATGTATATTTGCGTGTGTGGACGTATGTATATACATGTGTAATGGGGGGGGTTGGGCCATTTCTTTCGTCTGTTTCCTTGCGCTACCTCGCAAACGCGGGAGACAGCGACAAAGTATAATAAAAAATAATAAAAATAGTAATGATAGTAATAGTAATAATGATAATAATATAATGATAATAACATAAACAATAGCAATGGTAATGATAATATTGTATAATGATAATGATTTCTTTTTTTCATAGTATTCGCCATTTCCCGGGTTAGCGAGATAGCTTTAAGAACAGAGGACTGAGCCTTTGAGGGAAATCCACACTTGGCCTCCTTCTCTAGTCCTTCTTCTGGAAAATTAAAAACGGTAGGGGAGGATTCCCAACCCCCCTCCTCCCTCCCTCCCCCTCCCTCCCCCCCTCCCCCCCCTTGGAGTCGCCTTGTACGACACGCAGGGAATACGTTTAAGTATTCTTTCTCCCCTAACCTATCCCCAAGGATAAATGATAATAGTAATATTAATAATAATAGTAACGATTGATTATAATGATAATTTATTAATTACGCAGAACAAGTTTAGTATCTAATAACAGTAAGATTCACAAACATGCATTGAAGTGGTAAGGGACACAATAAGGTCGGTACAGAATACTGTAGAGGCTGGGAAGAGCATTGGTTTGTTTCGATGTGTTTGTTGGTACATGTTTGTACTGTACCCGTTTTTGTTTGCGTGTTCATACATACATATGTATTTGATTACGTATGTGTAGTGTACAGGTAGAGTCCTCCTCTACGTATGTGGGGGCCACGTCACATGAAACTTCTCTACTGATATATTGCAAGTTGTTCCACATTTATAACATGTCAGCAGCGTTCACCGTTTCATCACTTTGGTTATTTATTCCAACACTTTCGAACACGTCTCTTGCATTGTTTCTGGTTATAGCCTCCAGTCGGTCTATCTCGGCATCTGTCGAAGAATTGTTCATTGTCGACATTGTCGAAGTGGTTGGTGTGATCAAATCACCCCTTACTCTTCTGGAAATGTGTGTTACTGGGAGAGAATTTTGTTCTCCTCTGGCCTCGTGTCATAACCTTTTGTACGATTTGTCTTCTTTTGTTACACACACACACACACACACACAGACCAAACTAAGCCAGGTACCCATTTATCGACCAGTTCCGTACGGAGGATGAACACTTGGTTGGGTATGGGCCAACTGCCGCGCCCAGGAACCTAACCCATGCGGGCTCGTGCCTGACTCATGGTCAGTAACGTGTGTGTGTGTGTATGTGTGTGTGTGTGTGTGTGTGTGTGTGTGTGTGTGTGTGTGTGTGTGTGTGATACCTGTCTGTAATTTCGTATTTGTGCACATGGAGAGGTAGTTCTGTGTTCATAACTCACCATCTCTTCTCTTGCATTTCTTTCGTGTAGGCTTCTTGATTTTCCTGTGCTGCTCCCAACTTACTTCCTCCCTCCCCTCCTCCCCTTGTTCCACGTGACCACAAGTCATGCTGATGAAATGCTTGCTCACGTCCCTCTGTGCACTTTTCTTGCCCAACTTCCAATTATGCTCCCTTGTTCTGTGTGTGTGTGTGTGTGTGTGTGTGTGTGTGTGTGTCAGTGAGTTAGTGACAGGCCATTCGTTTTTTAAGTGACCGTTTTGACCTGATGTGTGTCAGCAGTCGATTGTATAATTCGTGAAGACGTAGGAGAACAATTTGGCATCGTCATGGACACTGAACTGGTTAGTGGTGTGTCAGTGACTTGATGCGGGGATAGAGATTAACTGTGTGTGTGTGAGGTGTGGGATTGGGTACGAACCTGTGTTTCAGTTTACAAGGCTTGGGTCGTGTGCAAGGAACAGTCTGACGTAAGTCCCCTTGTGTGTAATTACTGGGCATTGTGAGACCCTACGTGGAATGCCTGGGATTGGTGCTTGTGTTACTTTAAACCGCAAGGGGTCGTTTTTGTGTTGGGTATGAGAGGAAAAAAATGGATGCATGCATTATGTATGGCTGTTGCGGGACCAGCCACGGTCTTGGAATGGATTGTGTTATGATGTGTGATTACTATTTGTGGTTACCATTTGTGTGTTACGGAGAGTTTTGCACTCGTGTTGCTGTCTCCTTGTATGTATGTATAATGTCTCTACTACTGTGTGTGTGTGTGTGTGTGTGTGTGTGTGAGAGAGAGAGAGAGAGAGAGAGAGAGAGAGAGAGAGAGAGAGAGAGAGAGAGAGAGAGAGAGAGAGAGCTTGTGCTTGTGCAGGCGACGCCAGTGTTGTTGGTCAGGCATTGTGTACACTAGGAGGGCGGCACGGGGGTAGGAGTGTTTGCTCGGGAACCCCAGCCTCTGTCCGCACTGTCTGTTTTCCAAGCCTGGCTGGCGTGTGTCGGGTCGTGTTTCCCCAGTCATCGTCATCTGTTGGTGTGTGTGTGTGTGTGTTGTTCCCCCAACCAACCCTTGATATCTTACCGCAGTGATGAGTACATGCTACGCGGCTGCCAGAGTGGCAGCTTAGAATATTGACCATTCCTTTATATTAAAGAAAATACATTTACAAGTGAGTGAAAGAAAGTTCGTCAGAAAATGCAGTATTCGGAGTAGGTGTCCTCTTGGTCATGACATTAGAATATTCAGTCTTGTAGGTTAGATCTTAAGCTTTGCTGTCGTTGCCTCTCCCTTGGTGTAAATAAATGAATGAATAACGGTTTATTGGGTTTAAGCAGCCATTCGGCTGAAATACACAGATGGGGTATTACAGATGGTAGAGAACTGGGTGGTCAAGTTGGTTACAAGAGCTTAAGATTAGGATGAGCTGGATATTTCTCACACTTCGGATAAGCACATGGGTGAGGTACATGTAGATAGCTAGGGTGGCGGATATACAAGGATGTTTACAGAGTAAATGGTATGGTGTGTACGTTCATATTGAACTTGATTGAACATTAAATGATGAATTAGTTGCAGTAATACAGTAGTTCACATACTACGTAGCCTAACAGAAAAATAAGCTGTTCTGTTGCATAGCCATGCAATTGTTCATGGATTGTTTATGGAGTTCACAATGGTACAAGCTCTGATTGGAACAAGTCGATTGGTTACGAACGTCGGTCCGTGGTGGATGGGCGTCTGAGAGGTCTCTGTAGAGTGGGTGTTTCAGCAGTTTATTACCAAACTGCCGTTTGATATGTCGGTGTCGGTCGGAGATGGTGGATAGGTTCAGCTGTATGAGGGACTCTTGGTAGGTAGGTGGTGTAAGATGTACCCAGGAAGATTCTGTATTTTCTAGCTGGTTCCTGTGTGTGTGTGTGTGTGTGTGTGTGTGTGTGTGTGTGTGTGTGTGAGAGGGCTTATTTGTATTGTAGGGGCGGGGTGGTTAAACTCGTGAGGCCCCATCTCTTGAACATTCTCTACTATCATACAGCTTGTTAGATGAATGTATGCTGTCTGCATTAACCATGTCCTTAGTCATTCCCTTCCTTTCATCCACAACTTTTATATAAAAAAGCACACAATTTTAACTTTTTTTTCCACTTTGTGTTATGTCCTCTGGTGTCTCCATCTCTGCATCTCTCGACGAACTATTTAATTTCCACGTCATCGATGTTTGAGAGTCTTTAAGCTTGCCATCAGGTCGCTCCTCACTCTTCTCTCTTTCAAGGTGAACAAATTTAAGCCTGTGGCCTTTCCCACTTACTTACCTCGTAATCCTGGTACCCTCTTCGTTTTTCCCATCTAGACCTTCTTTGTTAGTTCTTAAGTGTTTCCTGCTATGCTGTAACCAAACATAAGAATCCTATTCCAATTTCGTGTGTGTATTATGAACTGGAGTAATAGCAGTGGAGGAAGCGGGTGTGATGGCATGGCAGGAGGCGAGTTGTTGCAGTGTCACGACGACCTGGTGGTGTCTGTGGTGATGGTGTAGCGGCGGCCGTGAGGCCCTGCTGCTTGCTTGCCTTTGTCGTATTCTACGTCTGCCTTATTGTTTCTCTCTCTCTCTCTCTCTCTCTCTCTCTCTCTCTCTCTCTCTCTCGTCAAGGGACAGCTTGGCCCTTGCCTCCTTTGCTCGGGGCACCGAATGGCGAAGCCTGGTAAGGAATGCGCTTCAATCATCCACTGAACTCTAAATATGATGAAGGATAGTGATGTGTATAGTTTTATTAGATAGGATATTACGTTACAACTGTATTAGGGAGAGCATATGACAATCTTGAAGGTGGCTGTCCTCGTCAAGGATTTTGTAATATATATATATATATATATATATATATATATATATATATATATATATATATATATATATATATATATATATATATATATAATGACGCGATCATTCTGTATTTCAGGATAAGGAAATTATTGTGAAGTGAAATATTACTGAACTGTGAACATTTCTGGAATTATATACGACTTACTGCTGAAGTGATTCGAAAGTGTCTTGTTCAGTGGGAGATCATTTCTTTTTTTTTCTGGAAGTGCGTAAGTGAAGTGTGAGGAGGGTGAGGGAGTGTGGCGGTGAGGGGGTGGTGCTGACGGGTGGCGGTGGGCGACGACAGCGCCACAAGCGGCGACTCTCAGGAGGACAACAAGAGCGCCACTGTTGGGCAGCGTAAATATTCGCTCACTGTCAGTTTACGCTGTTCGGAACAGTGCAGTGCTGGCGGCCTGGAGCAGCGGTCGTGCTCATATCGCAAGTGTGGGTTACTCACCGCCTCCGAGAGTGACTTGAGAGAACCTTGATAGAATCATGGTGCGCTGAGAACAGACTTAAGGGTCAGTCTGGTCATACGATTATGAAGGTTTCGCACTTCACAAGGCATCGAAGTTCATCGTAAGATTTAAAAAAAAAAGATGATATTTGAAGGTTTCCACGTGCTTTTCAGGCACTGAAAAATCGTAATCACACGTAAAATATAATTGACACTAGTCTTTTCATCATCATTCCCTGCAAAAACATCATTTTTCCCCAAGCTCACCAGCCCAGACCTTAGTAAGACCCCAGCTGTAGGATGTGTGATCCAGCAGGGGGGGAGGAGGCCAGCCTCGCTGGGGGATAAGGTCGCGCCGCTGGGGTCATCATCTAGAAGTCGTCGGGAGGTCAACACCCGCGCTGACGAAGTGCAGAAGCCACGCCCTCTGCTTTCGCTCCCCTGCTGACCTTCTCCGTGGGAGTCTGACTATACCAAGGCCAGATCACTACACAGCTGTATGTCCCTGTTCATGGAAGATGTGAGGGGAAAAGATAAGAAAATGAGTGTTATTTCATGAATTCTGGTGTATCTTGATAAAGAGGTATCATGTGAGGCGATAAAAGGAGTCCTGGAGTCCTGGAATGTGGCTCCTCGAAATCTAATACGGGGCGGTGACCTGCCCTCGTAAAATGGTATGGAAGATTGGCTGAACCGAGTGAATCTGTTGAGGTTCTTCACATTCCCGGCAGTGACCCGACAGCTGACCCCACCCCCCAGTGCTGACCTGCGACCAACCAAATAGAGCAGAAAGGGGGTGCGACCCTTGAACCGGCTGACCAAATCGAACCCGCACACCCGTAACGGTAGACCCCGCCGCCTGACTAACAGAAACAACAGTGGCCCTCACTGATCCGGTGTCGGTGTCGGGTTTCATCGGGGGGCTTCTCACAGGAACGACCTCTGCCACTTTGCTGGAATTTTAGCGACTTTTAATGGGTAGTGTTTGGTAGAGAGCCAGTACAGCTATATGTTGGAGGAGGAGGAGGGAGGAAGGTCCGCTTTCCTGTTCTTTCCAGCCATCCTTGTTAAGGGTGTTTGACCTCACATTAACAAGCCTAACCCCTCACCGACCCTTCTTCGTGACCCCCACCGTGGTTGCTTGTTAGTGTCCCAGCTCAGTACATGGCCATTAGGGTCAGGACGCTCAGTCAAGAGATGATATACTGTTGACCATCACGGTGCTTCCCTCACTCAGAATCCCTTCGGTGTACAGCACACACCACTGACTTACTGTCATCTGTGCACCCACCTAACCTCCCACCCACACGAAACTACCGGAAAGGTATTAAAAAAAAAAAAGTGTAACTTTGGTCGATATCGTGGGCAGGGGGAGGTGGCCGAGATGACGTGTGCTGTCCGCAAGTGGCTGTTTCTCCCTCACCCGACTGAGCCTTTCCTAGTGCCATAGTGACGTCATAGTGCGTTAGTGACGTCGTCGTGGTGACAGACGTTGAGTGACGTCATATAATTTCGGGTTGTGTCAGGAGGAGCGAGAGGCGCGACGATGCCGCTGTTCACAGCTTGTGTGTGCAAGAGAGCTCACAAGGGCCCTAAGGTTAGCCCTCCTCTCCATCTTCTTCTGCAGGTAAGTCTTGTCTGCTCCCCATGTTTGTAGTTGACTTACAGTATAACTATTTTCGTATTGCATGATCACTTTGTGTTATTCTTCTTAAATGACATTACTTTCGTAAGTAAGATGTTGCATGCTTATCGTCCTGGATAGCATTAGCATATGCAAATGGGTTAGCAGATTCTAACGAAGATAATCAGTTAGAATTTGTCACCAACCTGTTGTTCACATCAGGGTAGTAGCAAGTAGTAGACCATCAGTGATCACTTACATATCTTTGTTACCCTCGGTGACTGCTTCCCTGTGTCCTGGTCATGTGTTGTTGCGACCCACAGTTATCTTATCCCCTCCACCTGGGCCTGCTGCCTGACGGTATAATTACAGACCAGCGGCAGGTGATTCTCTTCCACCCCCTCCTATTGCGTCGCCGTGATGCAGCGGCCGACTTGCTCTGGTGGCGTGGCCGGCCGGCCCAGCAACTTCTGCTGGTCTAGCTGTGCTCAGTCCAGACGCTCGATAACTTGAACGGAAATTAAGGGGATCTTTATTGACTCTTGAGTGAAAGCTATTCACATTGATTATATGGTTATCAGTGGAGGTACGTAGCATACTGTGAAGCTGCGGGAGTGGGTCGTTTATCACGATCATGCGTGGGCAACTGTTATGGAGTTTTAAGACTCTAGGATGAAGACAACCTTGACAGAACCTTTTGAGTGTGTAATCCATCAACTGCAGGCTGTCTGCTCCCAAGGTTATTATGATATACTCGTTAACGTGTAAGAAACCAATGAGATGGTCAAGATAAGGAAGGTGACCCGACAGTGATGGGCCTGAGGTCAGAAGATGTTAGGTTGTCCACATGTTGCTCCCTAGCAGAGTGCCTTATCATTGCTAATCATCCATGCTACACGTAGATTCCTTCATGCAGTATGAGATAACTTGGGCATACCTTAGTTTCGTGTGTTCATAGCTCGACAGCTCTCTCTCTCTCTCTCTCTCTCTCTCTCTCTCTCTCTCTCTCTCTCTCTCTCTCTCTCTCTCTCTCTCTCTCTCTCTCTCTCTCTCTCTCTCTCTATTAGGTGGTAGGCAGACACCGTGACTACCCTCCTGGGCATCAGTAGGGTTAGTGACGACCATTCAGTAAGCCAGCGCCTCAGTGGCTGTCAAGTTTCTCTCCTTTTTCTCATATAACCGTCTTTTTTATTCAGGTTCACCCACACGTGGGTTGCTGGCTATCCGTCCACAAACATACCATCTCTCCATCTCATGCGTAACACTGTACAACACAACGCACACGTCTCGTTCTTCGTATACCAAGATCATCCTGCGGTGAACCCTACGTGATAGCCCTGCCTTATGCCAAGATCTCGTCGTAAAATCTCTATCTGCTTTTATAGGGAGCCACAGACCAGAGAAGTATGTGACCGGTACCATCTGCCTGGGTGTCAGGAGAGTAAATGACGGTTGCGTAGTGATCCACCACTTCGGTGGCTGTCAGGTGTTACTCCTCTAGCCGAGGTCGTTGTCCTTGTCTTCCTACCCCACCAGCACATGGGCTGCTGTCTTGCAGTCCACAAATATTCAGTCTTTCCATCTCAGCCACAACACCTGACGTACCTCACACGGCTCGTTCTTCATAACTTGATATTTTCTTGTGGTGAGCGCTACCCGCCAGTCGTACCTTTTCGCGATGAACTTCGTATTTTTAGCTAATGATGGCGTTCAGAATGACCCAAAGACTCGTACCATCTCGTAAGCTTTCAGCACATGATAGACTGGACCGTCCATGGTTCGTCAAGACTGTTTCATGTCGATTAGTTGGGAAGCAGAGTGGGCCTGGCGTCCATTAACACTGATTACATGGCTTTGACGTAATGGTATGCCTGGCTCTTTGATCAGTTTTGGATACGTTTGTCAAGAGTCTTAGGCCAAATTGGCGCGAGGGGCAATTGATGTGACGTTCCTGAAGTGTGTTGTCGGGGATAAACCCTTCGTCTAAATGCGCGGTCCAGTTTTTGTTTCGGCTGTGTCAGAGAAAGCCAAGGTAATGCTTAAGTGAATCCATAAAAAGACAACTGAATTAATACTAGTGCAAAGTGTTTGCCAGAAGAGGAGAGACTAAATAGACTTTGGATACTTGATTACAGCAGCAAAGTGTCCGTGGCTGACCTGTTAGAAGGTTTTAAGACATTAAGAAATTTAGATAACGTTAAGTGGAATACATTGTTCGAACTAGACAGGAGGAAGGAAGATTTCACACAGGGATTGACAATTGCCTTTAAAGATAGGTTAAATGAAGGAGAATAAGCTGCCTTGCTGCGGTCATAAAAGAATCGATTCGAGCAGGATACGTTACACGATTGTCTTCATCACGTAAGTTGATATTAACTGGATCAACGTGAGGGCAAAAAGGAACCAGTTTTCTCCTCCGGTAAGCTCGGTAGCGGCCAGTAGTAATCTTGTGTTAGTATCGTGTCGTGCCATACTAGCGGGTCGTCCTGCTGTGGTGTCTTCTTCATGATATCTTACAGACGTGTCATTGGCGGGAGTTGTAGTAGTTTGCTGTGTCTGCTGCTCGTCTCATCGTGTTTCCATCATTGCATTTCAAAAAGTCATGAGTTACAGGAACCGCTCCAACGCGCGTATCGTAAAGTCTCGTAAATCACGGGATTGAAAATGACTGGCATCGAGTCGCGGGCATGCGAGTTAATGGCAGTCATCATGTTCCCTGCTCCCCTCTTGAACGAGGATGAAGATTGTTAACTTGATTTGATTGATTTTTGCCGCTAACACTGATATGTTTATTGTGCTCCTCATCCTGTTGAGTGGTAGAGCCATAGAGCCTTTTAGGGAGAGGTCTAAACAAACCCTGCAAGAAATGTCACAACACCTTATTGTCAATAACTAGATGTCAGAAATTTGAAGTTTGTATGCACTTCTGCCTGTAGTGCAACACTTTCTGTACCAGTTGCCTGTTACTTCATGCTGATATTCTCACTTCCTGTTGGTTACCACGGTAGTACGGGCAGGCATCCAAGTGATCGTCTCTCATATTTCAAGTCGGATTTTCCTTTAGGGATATAAGTCACCGTGATTTTATGTTTGTAAGAGAAAATTTACGGCCTCTCTCTCTCTCTCTCTCTCTCTCTCTCTCTCTCTCTCTCTCTCTCTCTCTCTCTCTCTCTCTCTCTCTCTCTCTCTCTCTCTCTCTCTCTGCACCAACATTCTTAAGCCTTTGGTCCACCTTGCAGTACCACTCTTCCCACACACGCACTGCTGCGCACCTTCATGACAGCTAACGATAATGCATCCTTAAATGTCCTCCACGTCCCCTTCGTCCCGCTTTGTGCCGGTACTGATTCCCTCACCTCTTATTAACTTCTCGTGGGGGTTAAGCTTTTACACGTTCGCTCCTTATCTTGTATTCCTCTCATATTTTTATTTTCCCAGTAACTTTTCTGGTCCCATAAAGTCTCCAGTAAAAGTCTTACCATCATGTACCTTCCATAGGGTCTGAGAATCGACCAGCGACCCTAGTGTGTGGGTACAAGATCCCCGAACACGACACGACACCACCACCAGATGGCACATCAGAAACGTTCCTTCTTAACCAGAGAGAGTGGGATGTGAATCGTGCTTTTGTTAATCCTGTCTTCCTTCTGCCTGTACTCTGTATACTTGTGAGCAACTGTATATATAAGGTTCATAGATGCAGTACCCATGCTTGCTGCTTACACACATTCCACATATTCCTTCACTGTTATCATTTACACTTACGACCCCATTCCCGTCTATCATTCCCTCCTCTGTTAAGCTCTCTTCTGCCCTCCCACCTCTATTTTCTCCTTCATATTCTCTCCAGCAGTCATCCTTGAACTTTTCCATCATTACACGGCGCACATGTGACCGTTAGAGAGGGATTTGATCCCTCACACTTGACGTTCGCTACCATTAATCTTTCGTTGACACACTTGTAATCAAACGTCTTTCAGGCCATTCATCCTTCGTTACCAGTGCCACGCCCTCTCTTGCAAAACCTCTTACATCATCTTAGAGGCCTCTCTCTCTCTCTCTCCTCTCTCTCTCTCTCTCTCTCTCTCTCTCTCTCTCTCTCTCTCTCTCTCTCTCTCTCTCTCTCTCTCTCTCTCATGTATATTGACCGACATGGCGCGGGTAAAACAACCCCCAGACATGGCCACATCGTACGTAAGGAAGGATAGAACAAGAAAAACAACTGAGAAATTCTTCATAGATCCTCAGATGGTTGTAGAACTGACCTTTAAGGGTTAAAAGGGGAAAGGAGGAGGTATCTTAACAGTCATTCTTCATGTAGCCTATTTTCATACCCAAATTATAGGAAGTAGCAGCCAGACGCAAGCGGCGGGTTGAAAACTTGAAGGCAGGGGCGTGGGCAGACGCCTCACGAGAGCAGTGCCCATAATAACGCCTGAAGGAGAAGGTAGCAGCATCACGGTGGACGGAGAGTGATGACAAGAGAGAGGTGAGGCATAGAGAGTTAATGAGAGATGAAGACTTTTGACTCCACTGTGGAGCCGAATGTGTTTAACTTCTTGAGCACAGCGCTGCGACCCTGGAAATATGATCGCCTGCCCTTTGACCGGACGCGAAAAGGGGTAAGGTGAAAAGCTACACCATCCTGCTCAAGATTTGTACCGTCGATCGTAAAGGGTCAGTTCATACCCTGTAGATGTTATGGTCTGGCCATGAGCGAAGTTCAGGAATTCCTTTCACGAGTACCTGTAGTGTATATGGCTGATGACCCATGAAGGCCGTAGACATCCTGAATGATGATAAGAGCATGAGAGCAGCAGCTTGGTGGAAGACGGAGCTGTGGTTAACCTGGTAGACAGGGCCAACTGTAGGTGTACGTAAGTTAGACAGTTGGTGAGAAATATGGTGGCGTAGTGCTATTCCCAGGCATTATGCAAAGTGACCAGTGTATGAAGGCGGAGAGGAGCGCTAGGTGGCGCGTGGTAATGACCAAACCTCAGAAAATATTGCTACATGGGACGTGTAATTATTGTCAGACGCTCACGCTGACTGCACGTCCTCACGACACAACCGGGAGGTAGGGGAAGGTGGGTGGGTGACGAGCAAAAATATGTGAAGGCAAGCATAAGCTGTCTCATACACACAGAGGGCGGCAGGCACATTGAGTGTGTGACAGGCGCACGGCCAGGCATACACCGAGACAGATAATGAGCGAGGAAGTAGTGTCCAGGTCGTGAGTATTGGAGACACAGCCGTGTGTTTGAACCAGGAAGGATCATTAACCAGTGACACTAACGAGCTGCCGTTTCTTGTGGACAGATACTTTGTGTGAGGATCATGGCCGAGCTGTGCAACACCTGACATCCTGCCTGGCTCTGAGTCACGACACTTTGGCTGTAGAGGTCTCGAGAGGGTGTGCGTTTATCATCACAGTCCAAGGTTAAAGGCTATTAACAGTGCACGATTTTTTTTTTTTTAGTTCGATGACATTTCCTTGTCTTTTAAGTTTATTGTGTCATAGATATTGTGCAGAGGAGACGGTTGCTTTATCCTGGTGTGTTGCTGAAGCGCCTAGGGGATGTCTGATAGTCTGGAATGAGGATATTAGACTTAAAAACGATATGTTAAGGACGTTAAGGGCGACGTTATAATTCTGGGGCATGACGGTACGACCCTTCAGTATGATGGCGTGACCTTTAACCAGATATTTAATGTTCGGTTCAGAGACCTTACCTAAGGGGTAGTAAAGTCGTGCTCAAGGGGTTGGTATGAACTAGGTGGTGGTTTGTGTGTGTGTGTGTGGAACGCTAGACGGAGGTAGCGTAGCAGTGACCGCCTAGGGAAAAAAATTTGAATACATACTGGGCAGAAGTTCCTGCCCACCCAGGCTGTAGAGGGTACGAAGGCCTACGGGCGGCCGGCCAAATTGATGACAGAAGGAACGACGCGGCCATACAAAGCTGTGGAGATAAATGAGCCTCGAAAACTAAAGTTGAGGTTTACGTAAGGTATCTGTTCTGAGGTAACCAGTTCTTGGGCGTAGGCTGGCGGGTTGTGCATTGGTTGAGTCATAGGTCGAACATGCTGGTAGATCAGCTTCCTTAGGAGAGCCAGGTTATAAAGTCTTGGTTCAGGGCTGTTTAGCTTTTGGGAGAGATGGGTTGTTTGCTGGTTAACGTTTTTGGTTTTCATATAACCAAGTCTTGCGTTCAGCCTAGGGGCGAGGATTACTGAATCTTAGGGTAACATTTTGGGTTTGTTCGCTGAGTTCAGCAAATATTTGGCTGGTAGGCCATGTTGGCTGGTTATTTCATAGATTGGCCAGTTCATGTTCAAGGCTGGCCAGCCACCAGGGGTTAGCGGCAGGTGTGTATACACATCATGATGTGTGGGCGTTGGTGCAGCAGGTTTTGTGGGTAACGGAATTGTAGGCGGAGCAGCAACAGCAGCTTATGAGGAAACTGGGTGGTGTACGGCCTGCGGGCGGCTAGTACTTGCCTGCAACATACCAGCCCCACAGGTGTTCCTGCCCCTGCCCTCCCTCCCTCGCTCACCTCACACCTGTGGTTAACTTTCACCCCACCTGGTCGCACTGGTGGTCGGGATGTCTCCCCACCTGGTCGCACTGGTGGTCGGGTTAGGTCCCCACCTGGTCGCACTGGTGGTCGGGTTATGTCCCCACCTGGTCGCACTGGTGGTCGGGTTAGGTCCCCACCTGGTCGCACTGGTGGTCGGGTTAGGTCCCCACCTGGTCGCACTGGTGGTCGGGTTAGGTCCCCACCTGGTCGCACTGGTGGTCGGGTTATGTCCCCACCTGGTCGCACTGGTGGTCGGGTTGTCTCCCCACCTGGTCGCACTGGTGGTCGGGTTATGTCCCCACCTGGTCGCACTGGTGGTCGGGTTAGGTCCCCACCTAGTCGCACTGGTGGTCGGGTTAGGTCCCCACCTAGTCGCACTGGTGGTCGGGTTAGGTCCCCACCTGGTCGCACTGGTGGTTGGGTTAGGTCCCCACCTAGTCGCACTGGTGGTCGGGTTAGGTCCCCACCTGGTCGCACTGGTGGTCGGGTTAGGTCCCCACCTAGGTCGCACTGGTGGTCGGGTTAGGTCCCCACCTGGTCGCACTGGTGGTCGGGTTATGTCCCCACCTGGTCGCACTGGTGGTCGGGTTAGGTCCCCACCTGGTCGCACTGGTGGTCGGGTTAGGTCCCCACCTGGTCGCACTGGTGGTCGGGTTAGGTCCCCACCTGGTCGCACTGGTGGTCGGGTTAGGTCCCCACCTGGTCGCACTGGTGGTCGGGTTAGGTCCCCACCTGGTCGCACTGGTGGTCGGGTTAGGTCCCCACCTGGTCGCACTGGTGGTCGGGTTAGGTCCCACCTGGTCGCTACTGGTGGTCGGGTTATGTCCCCACCTGGTCGCACTGGGTGGTCGGGTTAGGTCCCCACCTGGTCGCACTGGTGGTCGGGTTAGGTCCCCACCTGGTCACACTGGTGGTCGGGTTAGGTCCCCACCTGGTCGCACTGGTGGTCGGGTTGTCTCCCCACCTGGTCGCACTGGTGGTCGGGTTAGGTCCCCACCGGGTCGCACTGGTGGTCGGGTTGTCTCCCCACCTGGTCGCACTGGTGGTCGGGTTATGTCCCCACCTGGTCGCACTGTTGGTAGGATAATCTCCCTGCTTGATTGCAGTGGTGGTCGGGTCACCTTCTCCCTAGTGACACAGCAGACAGGATTATCTCACCACCTAGTCACACTGCAGGTCAGGTTATCCTCCCTCCTGGTTGCAGTGCAGGTCGAGCTGTCTCTTAACGTCGTCACACAGCAGGTTGGATTATCTCGCCACCAGGTCACACTGCAGGTCGGGTTATCTCGTAACCAGGTCACACTGCAGGTTGGATTATCTCGCCACCAGGTCACACTGCAGGTCGGGTTATCTCGTAACCAGGTCACACTGCAGGTTGGATTATCTCGCCACCAGGTCACACTGCAGGTCGGGTTATCTCGTAACCAGGTCACACTGCAGGTCGGGTTATCTCGTAACCAGGTCACACTGCAGGTTGGATTATCTCGCCACCAGGTCACACTGCAGGTCGGGTTATCTCGTAACAAGGTCACACTGCAGGTTGGATTATCTCGCCACCAGGTCACACTGCAGGTCCGGTTATCTCGCCACCAAGTCACACTGCAGGTCGGGTTATCTCGTAACAAGGTCACACTGCAGGTCGGGTTATCTCGTAACAAGGTCACACTGCAGGTTGGATTATCTCGTCACCAGGTCACACTGCAGGTCGGGTTATCTCGTAACAAGGTCACACTGCAGGTTGGATTATCTCGCCACCAAGTCACACTGCAGGTCGGGTTATCTCGTAACAAGGTCACACTGCAGGTCGGGTTATCTCGTAACAAGGTCACACTGCAGGTTGGATTATCTCGCCACCAAGTCACACTGCAGGTCGGGTTATCTCGTAACAAGGTCACACTGCAGGTTGGATTATCTCGTAACAAGGTCACACTGCAGGTTGGATTATCTCGCCACCAGGTCACACTGCAGGTCGGGTTATCTCGCCACCAGGTCACACTGCAGGTCGGGTTATATCCACCAGGTCACACCACGTCGGGTTACCGCATCACCAGGTCACACTGCAGGTCGGGTTATCGCCACCAGGTCGCATTGCAAGGCGGGGTAACTCACCAACTGCTCACAGTACAGGTCTGGTTATCATGCTACCAGGTCACACAGCAGTTTGGGTTATCTCCCGCCTGGGCACACTACAGGTTTCGTTACCATGCCACCTGGTCACACACTATGATGGTTCTCATCCTACTCGTATTCATGTGGCAGTCAAGACCCTGATATCGCACGTATTTTGAGGCCATACAATATATGGTAATAATGATCTGTTAGTGCTGTACTGGGAGGGAGTTCTACAATCGTAGGGCGCCATCTCGTGACCTCTCTCTCTCTCTCTCTCTCTCTCTCTCTCTCTCTCTCTCTCTCTCCCTTTTACTGTCGTGCAGCCTTATAAAACTTCTTTGTGTTGTTAACGTTCACAGTTGCATCACGTGGCTCATTTTCTTCATCCATTACTTCGATGTTATAGAAGGACTTGTGTACATCTTTTGTAACTGGTTTCTTGAGTAGTTTCATGCCACTCTGGTCGTTTTGATCA
This sequence comes from Panulirus ornatus, assembly GCF_036320965.1. NCBI lineage: Eukaryota > Metazoa > Arthropoda > Malacostraca > Decapoda > Palinuridae > Panulirus > Panulirus ornatus. Next base: position 22,003,251 of record NC_092229.1, on the reverse strand, counting down.
TGTATATTTCATGCCACTCTGGTCGTTTTGATCATGTATATTTCATGCTACTCTGGTCGTTCTGATCATGTATATTTCATGCTACTCTGGTCGTTTTGATCATGTATATTTCATGCCACTCTGGTCGGTATGATCATGTATATTTCATGCCACTCTGGTCGTTTTGATCATGTATATTTCATGCCACTCTGGTCGGTTTGATCATGTATATTTCATGCCACTCTGGTCGTTTTGATCATGTATATTTCATGCCACTCTGGTCGTTCTGATCATGTATATTTCATGCCACTCTGGTCGTTCTGATCATGTATATTTCATGCCACTCTGGTCGGTTTGATCATGTATATTTCATGCCACTCTGGTCGTTTTGATCATGTATATTTCATGCCACTCTGGTCGTTTTGATCATGTATATTTCATGCCACTCTGGTCGTTTTGATCATGTATATTTCATGCCACTCTGGTCGTTTTTATCATGTATATTTCATGCCACTCTGGTCGTTTTGATCATGTATATTTCATGCCACTCTGGTCGGTTTGATCATGTATATTTCATGCCACTCTGGTCGTTTATCATGTATATTTCATGCCACTCTGGTCGGTTTGATCATGTATATTTCATGCCACTCTGGTCGTTTATCATGTATATTTCATGCCACTCTGTCGTTTGATCATGTATATTTCATGCTACTCTGGTCGTTTTGATCATGTATATTTCATGCCACTCTGGTCGTTTTGATCATGTATATTTCATGCCACTCTGGTCGTTTTGATCATGTATATTTCATGCTACTCTGGTCGGTTTGATCATGTATATTTCATGCCACTCTGGTCGTTCTGATCATGTATATTTCATGCTACTCTGGTCGTTTTGATCATGTATATTTCATGCCACTCTGGTCGTTCTGATCATGTATATTTCATGCTACTCTGGTCGGTTTGATCATGTATATTTCATGCCACTCTGGTCGTTCTGATCATGTATATTTCATGCCACTCTGGTCGTTTTGATCATGTATATTTCATGCTACTCTGGTCGTTCTGATCATGTATATTTCATGCTACTCTGGTCGGTTTGATCATGTATATTTCATGCCACTCTGGTCGGTTTGATCATGTATATTTCATGCTACTCTGGTCGTTTTGATCATGTATATTTCATGCCACTCTGGTCGTTTTGATCATGTATATTTCATGCCACTCTGGTCGGTTTGATCATGTATATTTCATGCCACTCTGGTCGGTTTGATCATGTATATTTCATGCTACTCTGGTCGTTTTGATCATGTATATTTCATGCCACTCTGGTCAGTTTGATCATGTATATTTCGAAGAATTGTCCACCGGAAGCATCATCAGGCTTATATATAATATTGAAAGTTGTTTTCAGGTCACCCCTTACTCTTTTCTCTTCCATAGCGGGCATATCCATGTCCTTTGACATATTTTAACTCGGCTTTCATAATTCAGGCACCATATTTCTTACCCTCTGGACATTTTGTTTGTTTGTGTGTGTGTGTGTGTGTGTGTGTGTGTGTGTGTGTGTGTGTGTGTGTGTATGTCGTGTGTGTGTGTGTCGTGTGTGTGTGTGTGTGTGTGTGTGGTAAATCATACTCAGTGTCAGGCAGCACTTGGTTTTTCCCTCCCTCAAGGATACAGGATTTTAGTAAAGTAACTTGACGTCGCTGCTGGGGCAGTGGGAGCCCTTCAGTATGCGATGGGTGTTTCATGGTAAGCTGAGAAACATCAGGTCTTATATCACCGACAGACTCGACCATGCATGGACAATTTTCTCTGAGGATGTTGGGTCAAGTGCCATGCGTATGATGATGTGCGGCCAGTGTTACCAGGGGAATCATGGTACACTAAGAGGGGGTAGTTCCACGGGGCTTCCCATGTATGAAGCTTGTCAAGCGTCGTGTGGGCTCTCTCATCTTCGCCCTCCTAAGGACAGAGTTGTTCGTGCGTGCTGACCAACAGAGTTGTTCGTGCGTGCTGACCAAGGTTTCATCACACACACACACACACACACACACACACACACACACACACACACACACACACACACACACACATTGACTCGGTATTGAGTCAAAAACCATCTTGAAGATAAACGACTCACCAGACTTCCTCCTGAACAGGAGTCCCCCAGTGTTACACATACAGCTGACATTACCACCTCACCAGAAGATTTCGAGAGCCGTTGAGAGCTTGCTCATGCACCCTGCCCCTGGACTGGACGGACTCCTGGAACTTTGTCTATATGAGAAATGCAAGATACCTCTTGCACGAGCGGTACTTGTACTCTGGGGAAAATGTTTAGATTCTGACAATATCCTATAAAGTTTAACACTAACTCATCGTCTCACTCTATCACGATGGAAGCAAAGCAGCTCCCCAAATTATATTGACCCATTGAATTAACACCTCGCGTAGTTAGAATCTTGAAGAGAATCTTAAGAGGGGAATTGACTGAAATTGTGGAGTTAAACAGTTTACCTAACCCATGACAGCATGATCTTAGGGTAGGAAGATGTTGCCTTTCCCAGTCGCTTGATTGCTTCAATGTGACGGTTGAGGCTCTGGGAACAAACAAAACGCTGATGTGATTTACGTAGACTTTGCCAAAGCGTTTGACGAATGTCACCAAAGTCTCATGACATGTGTAGGGTAGGAATCATCGGTAAAACTGGGACATGTTTATACATATTGTTAATAGCCATAACATCGCACGGAGTTATAAACCAGTCCGTCTATAATTCCTTCACAGTAAATAGCTTATTCTCGTAAGAACTCTGCTCGCGCCCTTCCCGTTCCTCATTCTTATCTCTGACGGTGAGGCAAGGACGAGTCACAGTTTCATATCCTTTGCAGATGATGATAGATATGAAAACCACGGCTGTAGAGAATGTGAAAGGTTCCAAAGAAACGTACATGTGGTTCTCCAGTGGGCCACCGAGAGAACAGCATGCTTTTCAATTAGGATTAAGCAAAAACAAAACAGATTAGCAAACGGACTGTCATAAACCAGTTGAATAATGTGGGACCCCTGGAGTAATAATGTCCAATGACCAAACCATCTGGGAACACGACAAAACGACAGTTGCCTTCTCGGGATGATGATGTATCCTTCGGTCTTGCAAGACAAGGAAAGCAAAACCAGTTATGATACTTGTCATGGCGCTAATTCTACGTCGAATAGAATATTGTGGTGTCATAACGTCACCCTACGAGGCAAGCGATATTGCTGAATTAGGTGTTCAGAGGTCTGTTAGTTAGTGAAGGAGCTAGATTATTGGGGACGGCTAAAATTACTGGGGTTGTACTCCCTGAACCGGGAGAGGTGTATCATCATCTAGACCTGGAAGACCCTACAAGGCATGGCTCCAGTAACTTCCGACTGGCCCGACAGACGTAGACTGTAAAATACTTCCTCTGATATCCCAATGTACCAACGTATGTACAAGACGGAAAGGACACCTTAAACATCCGTGGCCCGAGACTCTTCGTCACCTTACCAGTAATCACTAGAAGCACCATGTGTACGGTGGTGAAGTTTGAGAGTGCCTTGGACAAGTATTTGAAATGTGGACCACAAGAGCCAGGCGGGTCGCACCTTACAATAGCTTAGTCGACCAACGACCCAACCAAGTAGCCTGGGCTGTGGGGGTACAAGACCCCAGAAGACTTCTATTTTTTTTCTTTTTTACTAATCACGCGAGGATTGACCGCTGTGATACCACGTTATTTGATCGTATAACAAAGCTATATAATTATTTTCCATTTTCCGTCTTTCCCTCTTCCTGTATCCTTTTCATTTTTTGCTATAACCTGTCCACCGTCCACCTCGGTTCTTGATAAACCATGTTATCTTTCCAGCCGACGTGGCCTCGATCACGGTTTGGTTTTGCTTGTACCATCTCGGCCACTGTATATGAACATAAGAATCATTACACACTCGCGTTAAGGGACATTTGAATGCTTGGCTTGGCTCCACGTTCACAAATGTATTGATCGTTATTACTTCATTCCTCTGTAAGTAGCAGTTTCTTCATTCCTCTGTAAGTAGCAGTTTCTTCATTCCTCTGTAAGTAGCAGATTCTTCATTCCTCTGTAAGTAGCAGTTTCTTCATTTCTCTGTAAGTAGCAGATTCTTCATTCCTCTGTAAGTAGCAGTTTCTTCATTTCTCTGTAAGTAGCAGTTTCTTCATTCCTCTGTAAGTAGCAGATTCTTCATTCCTCTGTAAGTAGCAGTTTCTTCATTCCTCTGTAAGTAGCAGATTCTTCATTCCTCTGTAAGTAGCAGTTTCTTCATTCCTCTGTAAGTAGCAGTTTCTTCATTCCTCTGTAAGTAGCAGGTTATATTTCAGTAGAATGTGAAGATTGTCCACAGAGAGAGGGTGATCCATTGTGTGTGCGTGGTATCACTTTCCATTCGATCTCTGAATAAAGGTGAGTAAGCACAGTGGATGTGCTCATGATCAGCTTGATTAACCCCTTGAACACTGGGGTGCCATCCTTGAGCAGGACGTTACCACCCTTGGACACGTCGTCGTTCGTGCTGAAGAGTTTAACTAAAGCGGAAGATCAGAATTAGGGGGAAGAGATCGATGCGCATCATTCACCTACAGTTCAACTTCCAAGTCCATATAAGATCCAAAATGCCTGACCAGATTTCGTGGTTACAACTGAGAGATGTTCATATAGATGTGAGGAAGAACGCTTGAGTTACCCACAAAGCAAACTCCAAAGAAAATATTGTCTCTTGGCCTCTGCGGTAAGGTAACGCAAGAAGGGTCGCAGGTTGAGTGAGAGGTAGACTTGAAGGACAGGGAATGTCGCAGCTGTGCGGAGTAGAGTGAGAGGAAACATAAGAGAGCGCCCAAGAGTGCGTGGCTTTATCAGTAGGAGAGGAACAAGTGTACTGTTCTGTACAATTGTCACGACGAGAAGAGAAGAGGTTGATGAACAGAAGTTACTGAACATATTCTGGATTTCTTCTTTCGTTTGGTATACTGCTTGTCGTTAGGCCCAATGTCATGGACTATTTTGATCTTGCTCAACTGTCTGACGTCAGCCTTCTTCCAGCTGTCATAACTTTCCCCGGCCTTCAGGTTATAAAGTGTCAATTTTCGTCTCTCTTCCTTGTGGTGTTTTATCCTCGCATCTTGTCCCCGTCACATCTTTCACCAGCGTTCTCCTTGGCTTGTTGCTTGGAGTAAATTTGATACTTTACGTACGACGTCTTTGGTGGTCTGATGATCTACCAAACGTATCTTCATCGTTCGTATCCAGCGTCAAATTTCAGAGCTTTTTAACGTTTTTCATCTAACTTTTTCATCTTTTATTTACAAGGTCCATGTTTCTGTACCGTAAAGAACTGGTTTCCGTATTACTATTTTTAGTTTTACTTTCTAAATCTTCAGGTCAGGTTGCCTGTGAGCAGTAGTTCTCCTTCTTTAAAAGCTGCTTTACTCATAGCAGATCTGTCAGTAGGAGAAGAGAGGTCTGTAGACTTTATTTATATAAAGAAATGTTTGACTTTACGAACTGTAGATCTGCTGTTGTTCCAACAGAGTAAAATGAATGAGCGAGAGTAGATATGATCCAGGTTTGCTTGAACCTGAAGGATGGGAGAAGGTACGTAGGCCTCCAGACACTCAAAATTCACCATCAGAGGAAGCAGGAAAAAGAACACTCGCCTGCTACTGCATTTGAGACTTTCGAGAGTGCCGTAGTCAGGGTTTAGAGGTGGGAGGAGAGGATGGTGTGTCTGGACAAAGTTGATAGTCGCAAATTTAGAGTAACAGAAATCCATACATTGATGGTTCAGAACACACGGAGGATGTCCAATGAGTTCATCCAATCGTTGAGAAGAGGACTAAACTTCTGTTTTGCAAGAGGTCAGGCACTTGTGGTGTGGGCTGAAATCTTGTGCGGAAATTTCTTCAGAAAGCGGCTGGGAGGTGTGGGCAGAGGGTGAGACAGTCGAAGTTTGGTGGAAGAGATTCATAGAAGACGAGTAGGTGAAACAGGAAAATACAGTGGAATACTAGGTAGTCACCAAATGAGTTGAGAAAACAAGTTTTGAGCCTGATGATATTAGAGGAAGGAGGGTCGTGGACTGCAAGTTGTAGAGCAAAAGCATATTCACGGCTCAGGAGGCACACTCCATCACTTCACCCGTGAATTGGTAACGCTCACACAGTAGGAGTGAAAAGAAAATGTCAGGTGTGGCCCTAGGAATGGAGTAAGAGATCAGAACTGTTATCCGAGTAGTTGGTGCCTTTATTTTTGTAAATATATGTGAAGTAAAGAGAGACAGGTCTCACGGAACAGACAGAGGCATAGGTGGACTTGATACTACACCAAAACTAGGGAGATTATACCAACCACCCCGTGACATCGGATACTGGGGGTCATGACCTTGTGAAAATATAATAATCAGGAGTAATCTGAGAACAGTGGGAACTAGGGAGATAGCTGAAAGGATTATAAGGTGGAAAGAGACAGGTGTGAAGGACCCCGTCCGTTGCACTGTGCTTGAAGCGTGAGTTATGGGTGGAGTAGAGGAGGATTATGTAAGGAGTAATCACTGCCCGGGTATATGTGAACATAGCGAAGCTCTGTGTTGGAGAAGTGGGGCAGGCGTGAGGCACTGGTCGTGGCACCACCGGTTATACTGTATGCCAGTGATGGTGTCTAGCCAATTGTACTACAACTGTAATCTGCACACTCGTGGTGGATCTTTATGAGCACCGAGTCACTACCTTGCTTGCTACCATCAGACACCACCGTAGGGTGCACAGCAGGGAAGGTTGTGTGCACTGGACAAATACCTGCACAGTATACCAGACCAGCCATACTGAGGGGGCTGTGTGTGCCTGCGGGCTGCGGCTCTAGCAGCTATGAGACCCTGAAGACTTCATCAGGTATTCACCAGGTATTCGACCCATTTTCGTCCTTGCGCATGAAATTGGATCGGAATTGCACGTTTGCGCAGGTTGTTGTAGTTAGGAAGTTACTTTCATATTGTCAGTTCGGTAACTTTGTTATAACATTCTTCATTTCATCCAGCGTAGAGAAACGACTCATTGTATGGCTCCAAGATTCATTGTGGAAGATAGCCATATAGCATGTTCATTTGTCTCATAAGAGATACTGGTCTAATTTTTACCTCGCAGGTTGAGATCACTTCCCTTTTTGATTAGATTACATGACTGGAGAAAGTGTATGGCAGGACTTAGAAGGATTCGTTATGGAGGATGCTACGGATGCATTGGGTAAATGGCTGGTTACTAAATGCAATGAGGAGGAAAACAGAAAGGCGAGTAGGTAGGTAGGGAGGGAGGGAGGATGAGTGGCCCCTGGTGAAGAAGGGTCTACATCACTGGTGTATGGTGTCACCATCGCTGTTTGATCTCTCTACCGATGGGATTATGACGGGGTAAATGCGAGGGTCTTGAAACAAGAAGCAGATCTGCAGTATGCTGGAGATGTGGGCGATGAGAGAGGAGTTATGTGCTATTTACAGGTGGCAAGGCACTGGTGGCTGATATGAGAGGCTAGCGACAGTTTGTGAAAGTGTAGTAAGAGGGGAAAGCTGGAAGGAAAAATTGACAGAGATAGGGTATTGAGGTGCAGTACTGGATGAGAGACAACGGATTGAGTGAATCTAAATGGGGATGACCTCATTAGATCGAGCTTAACAAAGCCTCTAACGATTTTGAATACCTTTTACTCACTTTTCTAAGCTAAATAGATTTAGGTCGTTTAGCCAACTCTCATAGGACTTGTTTCTCAAGCCGTGAATCGTGGTAGTGGCTCGCCTCTGTACTCCCTCCGTTCTGTGTGTTTTCCCTAGGTAGGTTGACCAAGACTGAACATAGTATGCACGATGGGTATGACATTCGCCTCTTTCACCAGCAGTTCATCCTCTCCCTCGCCAGCACCGTCATTCTCCTCTCAACAGTACTCCCTACTTGTCACCATCAGTACATGTGTCGTACCATTATTTTCTCCTTGCCAGCATAACACTCATCCTCTGTTATGGCAACTTTCCTCCTTGATCACCTACGCCTTTCCATGTCATCAACATCGCCCTTCTTATCCCCCTCCCACCGACACTCCTCACGTCAAGACGTCCTCCTCTCCATCACCAAGACTCTCTCCTTTTCCCACTACCACTTACCCCTAACCCACAGCGGCCCACCTTACTCTCTCCTCGTCTCGAAATCTCCCTTATCTTCTTTATCGTCCCAGCGTGATGTGTCCCTCAACAGTATTCTCATCCATCACTTACAACTCTCCTGTTCCTCACCAGTACCCGCTCCCCATGACTAATACTCCAGCCATTTTCCCATACCAGCATCACTCGCTCTTCACCATCGCCCTTCTCCTCCTCATCAACACCCTTCCCCACCGTTACCCCATTCTCCCCATTCCTAACACTCGCCCTCTTCCTCACCAACATTCTTCTCATCTTCAAGACTTTGGCCTCGTCGTAGCCCCATTTAGCCTCAATCACGTACATACAGCCCCATCACCTCAATACCCCTATCATCCCTCTCGTCTTCTTGATCCCCCCTTCCCTCTCTCCCACTCCCTCATCTTCCCCATACCTCATCCCTCTCTTCTTTTCCCTCATCCCTCCCTGCCCCTCCCTCACCTGATGCCCAGCTACGTCACCCACAAAAAGTGGCTGCGGCTTACTGGCCTAACGCCTGATTATCCTGCCCGCTGTGCTGGTTGTGGGGTGAGGGGCTGGCTGATGGTGGTGGTGGTGGGGTGATAGTGGTGGTGTCGGTGGTGCCTGAGGAAGAAGAACGGGACGTGGGAGCAAGTTGTCGCTGCGTACAGATTTGGTCTTGCTTTGGGTTGTCGTTGCAGTGCTTGAGGATGTGGTATAGTAGTTGTCATCATTTTACCGGTAGTTGTGTGGTAATAACAGTATTTTCTACCTGCTTTAAAAAGTAAAACCATCGTTATAAGAAACCTGTTTCAAGAGAGTTGAAATGCCCACTGGCATCCTGCTAAGTAGAATGACCATTCATCAGAACCTGTACTGTGTCCACAGATATCGAAAGTCCGTTGAAATTTAAGTTAATTTCGGACATTGTGGGTTTTATTTCTGAGTTGTGACTTAACCATATAAGGATGACTTTGTAATACATAAGAGTCATAGCTGTAATGGTACAAGCAGTAGTGATGTCAAAACAGCAGCGATGATACAGGCAGTAACAGGAGTATTGTACAGATAACGGAAGAAACAGACGTAACGGTATCAGTAGTAGTTAAAGTTTGTATTAGTTGTTTATAGTAGTTGTTACTGCTCTTTAGAAGCAAAAGCAGCGGCAGTGTGTGATCACTGTAGCTAGAGCAGCGGCAGTGTGTGATCACTGTAGCTAGAACAGCGGCAGTGTGTGATCACTGTAGCTAGAGCAGCGGCAGTGTGTGATCACTGTAGCTAGAACAGCGACAGTGTGTGATCACTGTAGCTAGAGCAGCGGCAGTGTGTGATCACTGTAGCTAGAGCAGCGGCAGTGTGTGATCACTGTAGCTAGAGCAGCAGCAGTGTGTGATCACTGTAGCTAGAACAGCGGCAGTGTGTGATCACTGTAGCTAGAGCTGCGACAGTGTGTGATCACTGTAGCTAGAACAGCGGCAGTGTGTGATCACTGTAGCTAGAGCAGCGACAGTGTGTGATCACTGTAGCTAGAGCAGCGGCAGTGTGTGATCACTGTAGCTAGAGCAGCAGCAGTGTGTGATCACTGTAGCTAGAGCAGCGGCAGTGTGTGATCACTGTAGCTAGAGCAGCGGCAGTGTGTGATCACTGTAGCTAGAGCAGCGGCAGTGTGTGATCACTGTAGCTAGAGCAGCGGCAGTGTGTGATCACTGTAGCTAGAGCAGCGGCAGTGTGTGATCACTGTAGCTAGAGCAGCGGCAGTGTGTGATCACTGTAGCTAGAGCAGCGGCAGTGTGTGATCACTGTAGCTAGAGCAGCGGCAGTGTGTGATCACTGTAGCTAGAGCAGCGGCAGTGTGTGATCACTGTAGCTAGAGCAGCGGCAGTGTGTGATCACTGTAGCTAGAGCAGCGGCAGTGTGTGATCACTGTAGCTAGAGCAGCGGCAGTGTGTGATCACTGTAGCTAGAGCAGCAGCAGTGTGTGATCACTGTAGCTAGAGCAGCGGCAGTGTGTGATCACTGTAGCTAGAGCAGCGGCAGTGTTTGACTGCTGTTTATGACATTAGGTAATGGGACGTTAATAAGTTTACCCTTACTATCGGAACTAGAAGTGTACATCTGAAGATAATCCTCCTGGCCATTACCTCTTTGTGTTCGGCCGTTATTGTTTTTGTGCGCTCTAAGCTGACACTTACGCCCCTCGACCACCAGAGCAACAACCGCACGTTGTGGTCCTCTCTTATCTGTACAGAACTCTTGCTTTATCTTCACCCTCGAGCCATCGCCATACCAGAGGCTGCTGGTTCGGCATCCGTCAGTGTTGTTACTGACATCTCTCCTGAAGCCACACAGTTTATATCCAGTTTCAGAATCCCGAGAACCCGTCGTGCTTATCACCAGTATTATCTTCTTATCGTCTGTTGTTTTATTTCATCATAAACCACCACAACTGTTTGCCAGAGCTAAAGTTTACCCCTCCCTGCTCCCAGAGCCACTCTCCATCGCACGTATCACGCCCAGGCACTAGATAGGTGTGCTTAACCCCCTCCCTCCTCAGCAAGCCGATAACGAACGACCCTTCAGTACGACTATACGACCCATGGATCTGATAGCATGGTCTTTAACCTGTGAGGGTAGGGTCAGAGGTCAGGTCATTATACCTTAGGGCTTACCGTTGTGTTGAAGGAGCACTCATCGCGCTGCTCAAGAAGCTGGCTACATTCCCGCATCGTTAGCATTGCCCCGGGGAATGTCATGACCTTAACTGGCACCGCCATCGCTGTGACCTTCCCCACAACCCCAGCCATGGGTAACATCATCACCACACACAACCCCAGCCATGGGTAACATCATCACCACACACAACCCCAGCCATGGGTAACATCATCACCACACACAACCCCAGCCATGGGTAACATCATCACCACAAACCCAGCCATGGGTAACATCATCACCACAACCCCAGCCATGGGTAACATCATCACCACAACCCCAGCCATGGGTAACATCATCACCACACAACCCCAGCCATGGGTAACATCATCACCACACAACCCCAGCCATGGGTAACATCATCACCACACACAACCCCAGCCATGGGTAACATCATCACCACAACCCCAGCCATGGGTAACATCATCACCACACACAACCCCAGCCATGGGTAACATCATCACCACACAACCCCAGCCATGGGTAACATCATCACCACACACAACCCCAGCCATGGGTAACATCATCACCACAACCCCAGCCATGGGTAACATATCACCACAACCCCAGCCATGGGTAACATCATCACCACACACAACCCCAGCCATGGGTAACATCATCACCACACACAACCCCAGCCATGGGTAACATCATCACCACAACCCCAGCCATGGGTAACATCATCACCACACACAACCCCAGCCATGGGTAACATCATCACCACAACCCCAGCCATGGGTAACATCATCACCACAACCCCAGCCATGGGTAACATCATCACCACAACCCCAGCCATGGGTAACATCATCACCACAACCCCAGCCATGGGTAACATCATCACCACAACCCCAGCCATGGGTAACATCATCACCACAACCCCAGCCATGGGTAACATCATCACCACAACCCCAGCCATGGGTAACATCATCACCACAACCCCAGCCATGGGTAACATCATCACCACAACCCCAGCCATGGGTAACATCATCACCACAACCCCAGCCATGGGTAACATCATCACCACAACCCCAGCCATGGGTAACATCATCACCACAACCCCAGCCATGGGTAACATCATCACCACAACCCCAGCCATGGGTAACATCATCACCACAACCCCAGCCATGGGTAACATCATCACCACAACCCCAGCCATGGGTAACATTCATCACCACAACCCCAGCCATGGGTAACATCATCACCACAACCCCAGCCATGGGTAACATCATCACCACAACCCCAGCCATGGGTAACATCATCACCACAACCCCAGCCATGGGTAACATCATCACCACAACCCCAGCCATGGGTAACATCATCACCACAACCCCAGCCATGGGTAACATCATCACCACAACCCCAGCCATGGGTAACATCATCACCACAACCCCAGCCATGGGTAACATCATCACCACAACCCCAGCCATGGGTAACATCATCACCACAACCCCAGCCATGGGTAACATCATCACCACAACCCCAGCCATGGGTAACATCATCACCACAACCCCAGCCATGGGTAACATCATCACCACAACCCCAGCCATGGGTAACATCATCACCACAACCCCAGCCATGGGTAACATCATCACCACAACCCCAGCCATGGGTAACATCATCACCACAACCCCAGCCATGGGTAACATCATCACCACAACCCCAGCCATGGGTAACATCATCACCACAACCCCAGCCATGGGTAACATCATCACCACAACCCCAGCCATGGGTAACATCATCACCACAACCCCAGCCATGGGTAACATCATCACCACAACCCCAGCCATGGGTAACATCATCACCACACAACCCCAGCCATGGGTAACATCATCACCACAACCCCAGCCATGGGTAACATCATCACCACAACCCCAGCCATGGGTAACATCATCACCCACAACCCCAGCCATGGGTAACATCATCACCACAACCCCAGCCATGGGTAACATCATCACCACAACCCCAGCCATGGGTAACATCATCACCACAACCCCAGCCATGGGTAACATCATCACCACAACCCCAGCCATGGGTAACATCATCACCACAACCCCAGCCATGGGTAACATCATCACCACAACCCCAGCCATGGGTAACATCATCACCACAACCCCAGCCATGGGTAACATCATCACCACAACCCCAGCCATGGGTAACATCATCACCACAACCCCAGCCATGGGTAACATCATCACCACAACCCCAGCCATGGGTAACATCATCACCACAACCCCAGCCATGGGTAACATGATCACCACAACCCCAGCCATGGGTAACATCATCACCACAACCCCAGCCATGGGTAACATCATCACCACAACCCCAGCCATGGGTAACATCATCACCACAACCCCAGCCATGGGTAACATCATCACCACAACCCCAGCCATGGGTAACATCATCACCACAACCCCAGCCATGGGTAACATCATCACCACAACCCCAGCCATGGGTAACATCATCACCACAACCCCAGCCATGGGTAACATCATCACCACAACCCCAGCCATGGGTAACATCATCACCACAACCCCAGCCATGGGTAACATCATCACCACAACCCCAGCCATGGGTAACATCATCACCACAACCCCAGCCATGGGTAACATCATCACCACAACCCCAGCCATGGGTAACATCATCACCACAACCCCAGCCATGGGTAACATCATCACCACAACCCCAGCCATGGGTAACATCATCACCACAACCCCAGCCATGGGTAACATCATCACCACAACCCCAGCCATGGGTAACATCATCACCACAACCCCAGCCATGGGTAACATCATCACCACAACCCCAGCCATGGGTAACATCATCACCACAACCCCAGCCATGGGTAACATCATCACCACAACCCCAGCCATGGGTAACATCATCACCACAACCCCAGCCATGGGTAACATCATCACCACAACCCCAGCCATGGGTAACATCATCACCACAACCCCAGCCATGGGTAACATCATCACCACAACCCCAGCCATGGGTAACATCATCACCACAACCCCAGCCATGGGTAACATCATCACCACAACCCCAGCCATGGGTAACATCATCACCACAACCCCAGCCATGGGTAACATCATCACCACAACCCCAGCCATGGGTAACATCATCACCACAACCCCAGCCATGGGTAACATCATCACCACAACCCCAGCCATGGGTAACATCATCACCACAACCCCAGCCATGGGTAACATCATCACCACAACCCCAGCCATGGGTAACATCATCACCACAACCCCAGCCATGGGTAACATTATCACCACAACCCCAGCCATGGGTAACATCATCACCACAACCCCAGCCATGGGTAACATCATCACCACAACCCCAGCCATGGGTAACATCATCACCACAACCCCAGCCATGGGTAACATCATCACCACAACCCCAGCCATGGGTAACATCGTCACCACAACCCCAGCCATGGGTAACATTATCACCACAACCCCAGCCATGGGTAACATCATCACCACAACCCCAGCCATGGGTAACATTATCACCACAACCCCAGCCATGGGTAACATCATCACCACAACCCCAGCCATGGGTAACATCATCACCACAACCCCAGCCATGGGTAACATCATCACCACAACCCCAGCCATGGGTAACATCGTCACCACAACCCCAGCCATGGGTAACATCATCACCACACACAACCCCAGCCATGGGTAACATCATCATCCACAAACCCAGCCATGGGTAACATCATCACCACACACAACCCCAGCCATGGGTAACATCATCACCACACACAACCCCAGCCATGGGTAACATCATCACCACAACCCCAGCCATGGGTAACATCATCACCACAACCCCGAGCATCAAACCTTCCGCCGTGACGTACGTCACCTCTGCAACTTCGGATGCAGCTACAACATCAACCACAAGAACCATGTCCGCTGGCAAGTTACAAGTTCCCCCACCATGCAAGACCCTCCCACAACTGCAACAACAGAAATTTTCAGCCGACATACTCCAACACGACTGCTATAAGCACCCTCCACCATCATGCAGGAGCCTCCCAGTACTACAACCACCACCACCTACCATCATCTCAGCTGATTCACAACAACAACAGGGGTGCTTCAGTACCCTCTCTCCCCTCCCTTCCCCATGTTGGACCATTCCACAGCGGTCGCAGGGAGCCCCGTGCATAGTAATGTAGGAGGCGAGGTAGTATCAGGGAGAGGGGCTGTCCGGCCCATGATTTTATCCCCTGCAATAGTTCTCATTATGTGTTCTTGGGTGATTAGTACATTTTTCTGCTGATTATCTCCTCGCGGTCGCTCCCCAGGCTCTCTGGTCATCCTCCCGTGGGCGCTCAGGAATGATCCTCCTCAAGTTTGGCCGGGAAGTTGTAAGGAGAATGATTAACTCCAGGTGGCCCAAGTTTCACATAATGCTGGGCTAAGGTACCATATTGTAGCTCTGCGTTTTTTCTTCTTCGCTCTTTGGTTTGGCTTCGTACTCTAGTTTCCTTTCTGTCTGACATTCGTCTTTGTTTATAGTTTTAGTAGTTAGAAAATCTTTAATTTTGATTATGTACGGAAACTGGCTCACTAACTCACAAGCTTGGGCCCGAACTTAGGCACCAGCAGGGGGTAGAAGGCCTCCGAAGCTCAGGTACACAAATTCTGATATTCTGGCTCGTTGATTTCGGTAGTTATCTATTCATGATGTAGCTTGATAGTTTCGTTGGTGGTGAACTCATTATCTGGTTCATTAGTGTGGACATTTGTATACACCCACTTTCTGTCTGATAATTTTTCCGGTTATACATGACCATCATAATTTGTGACTGTTATAAACTTACATGATGTGCTTTGATAGCATTGATGGTTACGTAGTAATGGTTCGCCTTGATCGTGTTGATAGATTCGTATTCAGAGTCAGCATGTTTTGCTTAGCCAACTTGTGTTCTAATGACTTTGTCCTCATATTGATATTTCCAATGTTGTGAAGATGTTATATTATTCCTTTGCGGTAGTTTCATTGTAAACATTTGGCATTTTGATGTTGTGTCACATTGTTTCGCCATTGTTGCACAATTGTCCTTCGTGTTCTTAATGTTTTAGTATTTCGTTGCGTTAATATATTCTGATATTTTCTCTTGGTATTTTTCCAGTAAACGTTTTTTCTTTTGTGAAAAATCTCCGCTTTTGCAGTCTTTATTATCTGTGATGTTTGCGTTTGCTGGGATTCGTTTGTGTAATTTCCCCTTGGTGTAGCGTATTGCTGAAGCATTATCCCCATGTTTCTCAGTTAAGTTCCGTGATATGACCTTGCTCAAGCATTTTGTTATTACATATATATATATATATATATATATATATATATATATATATATATATATATATATATATATAAAATATATATATAAAATATATATATATATAAAATATATATATAAAATATATATATATAAAATATATATATATATATATATATATATATATATATATATATATATATATATATATATATATATATATATATATATATTGGAAAGGATCACAATTTTGCGCGTGATCAAGATATTCCTATGAGTCCATTTCATTTCCCCGTGGACTCATAGGAATATATATATATATATATATATATATATATATATATATATATATATATATATATATATATATATATGTGTGTGTGTGTGTGTGTGTGTGTGTGTGTGTTTGATAATAGAGTGGCAGATATAGGGTGTTTTGGTCGAGGTGGTGTGCAAAGTGAGAGGGTTAGGGAAAATGATTTGGTAAACAGAGAAGAGGTAGTAAAAGCTTTGCGGAAGATGAAAGCCGGCAAGGCAGCAGGTTTGGATGGTATTGCAGTGGAATTTATTAAAAAAGGGGGTGACTGTATTATTGACTGGTTGGTAAGGTTATTTGATGTATGTATGACTCATTGTGAGGTGCCTGAGGATTGGCGGAATGCGTGCATAGTGCCATTGTACAAAGGCAAAGGGGATAAGAGTGAGTGCTCAAATTACAGAGGTATAAGTTTGTTGAGTATTCCTGGTAAATTATATGGGAGGGTATTGATTGAGAGGGTGAAGGCATGTACAGAGCATCAGATTGGAGAAGAGCAGTGTGGTTTCAGAAGTGATAGAGGATGTGTGGATCAGGTGTTTGCTTTGAAGATTGTATGTGAGAAATACTTAGAAAAGCAAATGGATTTGTATGTAGCATTTATGGATCTGGAGAAGGCATATGATAGAGTTGATAGAGATGCTCTGTGGAAGGTATTAAGATCATAGGGTGGGGGAGGGGGCAGAAATCCTGGGAGCCTTGAAGAATGTGTGGAAGTCGAGAACATTATCTCGGAAAGCAAAAATGGGTATGTTTGAAGGAATAGTGGTTTCAACAATGTTGTATGGTTGCGAGGCGTGGGCTATGGATAGAGTTGTGCGCAGGAGGATGGATGTGCTGGAAATGAGATGTTTGAGGACAATGTGTGGTGTGAGGTGGTTTGATCGAGTAAGTAACGTAAGGGTAAGAGAGATGTGTGGAAATAAAAAGAGCGTGGTTGAGAGAGCAGAAGAGGGTGTTTTGAAATGGTTTGGGCACATGGAGAGAATGAGTGAGGAAAGATTGACCAAGAGGATATATGTGTCGGAGGTGGAGGGAACGAGGAGAAGTGGGAGACCAAATTGGAGGTAGAAAGATGGAGTGAAAAAGATTTTGTGTGATCGGGGCCTGAACATGCAGGAGGGTGAAAGGAGGGCAAGGAATAGAGTGAATTGGATCGATGTGGTATACCGGGGTTGACGTGCTGTCAGTGGATTGAATCAGGGCATGTGAAGCGTCTGGGGTAAACCATGGAAAGCTGTGTAGGTATGTATATTTGCGTGTGTGGACGTATGTATATACATGTGTATGGGGGTGGGTTGAGCCATTTCTTTCGTCTGTTTCCTTGCGCTACCTCGCAAACGCGGGAGATAGCGACAAAGCAAAATAATATATATATATATATATATATATATATATATATATATATATATATATATATATATCTTTCCTATTTACGTCTCCCTCCTACCAAGGTGGCGTCAGTAACGAACTGACAATTGCCTCATTTGCACACATCCAATCTCTAGCTGTCTCGTATAATGGACCGAAAACAGAGTTTACCATCCACATGCAAACCACATATTGCTGCTTGGTTTACCTTGACCGCTTCAGTTTCTTGGGTTTTGTCTACTGAGACGAAGTTTCTATTCATCTACCAAATGGATCCGGTTCATCCTATCGCCCTGCCCTACTCCCTCTACGTCACGCATATAGATCTTAGTACTCCTCGCTCTTCCTCTCCATAAATCCAAACCATCTCAGAACACCTGTCAGGTCAGACTGCGCTTACTCGTGTTCTCGCATCTCTCTGACGCTGTTATTCCTTCCACGACCAGCCCGACTCGCACCACAGATCTCCAGGCATTTCTTTTCCAACGCAGCTAACTTCTCCCTTTGTTGTAGGTTCAAGGCACAAGACTCGTACGTCCAACGCTGTTGGAACTACCACGCACTTGGAACTACCACGCACACACACAGACATTCGTCCCAGTGTTTTCCCTGTGGTACTCCGCCGATCACCTCGACCCACGTAGGGGAGGCTCCTTCGACATTCGTTCTTTAATCCCTTCCACTGATATGATCTGTCCATTAAAGGAGTTTCCCCCTTATTCCTACCTGATATGAATACTATGTCTTACGTGAAGGGAGCTTTACGCTCGTGTGTGTGTGTGTGTGTGTGTTTGTGTGTGTGTGTGTGTGTGTGTGTGTGTTGATTACTGTTTATGTATGTGTTGCGTGGAGAGACTTTTCTACACTTGTTACCTCGTCTCTTGACTTTTTTTTTTTTTGTATGTGCCATGTTTTTACTCCTGTATATATATTCAGCTCTCACATGCCCTAGCCAATGCCAGCTGCCCATGTTATCGACCAGCCCCTTGGGCAAGATGAACAGATGGGTAGACTGTGGACCATCTCTATAGCGAGCAGAATTCGAAGCTATACAGTTTTGATCCCATGCTCCCGTTTGTGAAAAACACCATGAAGATCCGCTCGTGCGCGTGCGTGTGTGTGTGTGTGTGTGTGTGTGTGTGTGTGTGTGTGTGTGTGTGTGTCATTACCTGTTATTTTCTATTTTTTTCATGTTGAATGCTCCAGTTACGGACAAAAGTCCTCATCAAGGCCGAGCCTTAATTGAAATATTGAGAAAATTACGAAAGGGAAAAAAAGAAAAGACAAGTGAAAGTTCTTACGAAGTTTTGAGAAAGTGAAGAACCTGTCTTTTGAAATATGCCAGGTCATAGATATTGGGAAAGACATGAGAGGGGTAGAGAGTTCCAAAGCTTCGACGTGTAGGTAAAGAAACAGGTATCAGAACGGCCCACCTTTGACTTGCTGATGGCCACACAGTAATCATGTGACGCAGCAGCTTACCGAGTATCCTCTTTTTGTGTTGACTTCCATGTGTTATTTGCGTTTACCACTGCTGTTTTGTAGTTGATCTGTTCCTTTTTAGTTCAGACACTTTCTAAATGTCATCATCAGAACCGATGAGGAACTCAGAAATTCTATTGTTGTTCGCCAATATCTTTTTTAACTTGAGCAGGTCTGTGGCTGCCAGCCTCTGACTGTAGTGTTGCCCCATTACTTCAGGGTAGTATTTTGTAGCTTATCGTCGGACCCTTTAGCAGATGCTTATTGCCTCCTTATATGGGATGGCTTAAGTAGTGAGGTTCGCTGTAAATTGAGTTTAGTGTAAGTTATGAATATTTTTTTCATAACATCTCTTTGTTCATGTGCTTGGATGTAGTTTTAGTTTCTCATCAGCATAGAGTTTACTTCCCGTACAGATCTCCTGATGTGGTTTTACGATGACGCACTACGTACAAGATTAGCTTAATTGGCACCATCTTAATTGGCACCTTGCAAGATGATGGTCATACTCTGGTCTTCATTGTGGCTTGTCTTCATCACTGTGCGTTTGGTTGGGTTGAATTTCATCATCCAAGTATTTTACGAGTGCTGAGGCCTGTTTGGGCCTCCTTGTATGTTATCATAATCCTCAGTATTCCTCATATTTTTTCATTAGTTCAGCTGTAGATATGTTTAGGGAGAATTCGAATCCCTCTGACGAGTTACATTGGTTTATCATTAGTTAAGCAGCTACTCTAAGACACTGTGATCAGACAGGTCTTCCAGTGGGCCAGCCACTGAGAATACCCGTATGAAGGTAAGTGTGGATTTACTCGTCGTAGGGGAAGAAAGAAACACAAACTCGTATAGACTATCGGTTGTTTTACCGTTATATCACGCATGAAAAATTGGCCATGTTATGAGGGTAACTATGCCAGGTGACCTCACCTTCTGTTAACGGGTACAACATAGCAGCCCGGTGCTCCTACACACATGTTGGTGGGTTGAATGTGGTGAACGTTCAAGCCAAGTGAGAGAAGCTTCGATGATGACGCTGTACGTAGATCTGTGACCTTCCAGCCTGAATTTCAGGTCCGAATCCTGTTCTGCCTATTAACATTACCTTACACTGCGGGAAAATATGTCCAGTTAGAAGATATTTAGAAAGATCATCCACAACCCGATTGACTTGTCAGACGTCATAGATACAGAAAATGAATGAAACTATTCATTCTCTGGAGCGCAGACTGGAAAGATATTAAATATGCACATTGTCTCCCCTAATGTGCTGTGGAATGATTGTACCAATTATCTACATGTGTTGACCAAGTGGTGGTCTGTAAGTACAACAGGAAGGGGAGTATTCCCTCCCGTGCATCTTGTGCAGTATACTTACGTTCTGCTCTGTAAGTACACCAGGTTAAGGGGGACCCCCCCCCCCCCCTCTAGGGATGCATCGACCTTGTATGTACCTTGGTGATACTGCCTCCCGACAATCGACTTGACGAAGCATGTAATCAGTGTCGAACAAATTAAGAGGCGATCCGGGTAGCGAGGCTCGCCCCATAGACAACAATGGGGGGGTTAGAGCCTGTTCCCCCTGCCGATGGTATCGTGGTATAGCCACATTAACCCCGGGTTAACACCGCTGACACTGGAGCCACGTGGAGCGCGAGCCTCCCTCACCCGTGTCTAAATTTCTACTCTTCCTAAGCAACCTAAGCAACACGTCATGCCTTTTCTTTTTATTTTTCAATTATATATATATATATATATATATATATATATATATATATATATATATATATATATATATATATATATATAGATAGATAGATAGATAGATAGATAGATAGACGGACAGAAATGGTACGTGCCATAAACGGTACCTAGAAGCAGATTTCTCGCTGGTCAGTCTATCTACCAGTATGTGTATACCGGGTCGAGTGTCTGTATCCGCCGTACCAGAACGTTACCGTGCAGTCTGCCTCACACATATGAAGGCCTCATATGAACCTCGAGATTATACGCCTCCTTACTACATCCACACACTCTTATCTTCACCACAAAGTCTATCTCTCTGGGGATCAGGGAGATCTTCCCTGGCTCTGTCGGAACGTCACATACTTTCGGTAAGTTCATAATTATAATGCAGTAGTTAGACGTAGGCCTTTCCCCTCCGTGCACCCCCTCCGTGTCTCCTTCAGTATCATGCGTGGGAGGAGTTTTCGGGGATGTTTACCAGGACTAAATCCCTTTTCATATCGCAGTCTCCAGTTTTCTCGTCAGTAATATGTTTTTCCTCCATTTTCTGTAAGATTTATCTTCACTGTCACATCTAGTCAAAAGGTGTTACCAGACTCCGCCTGCTCGAGGATACATCGCGAGTGAAAAGTATCATCAGTAACAATCTCGTCAAAGAACGTCTCACTACAGAGGAGTCTGTTATCTCCCTGCTACCGGAAGCGGCGCAGCCTTGCAGCTTCACCAGTTCCTGGAGACGGGGTCGTCGCGACGCTCAAGGACCTCTTGACGGAAGGGTTCCTGCGGCCCTCATGAAAAGATGACTCAATATGTAGCTAAAAGTGTGTTTCATGATCAAAATTTTTAATCTTTTGTTAAGCACCCGTCTTGTAGATACGTGATGAAGCCTTCTGCCGGGTCTTGTGCCCCACAACCCAGGCTGCTGGTCGACCAAGCTGTTGGAGGCCGCCTCTCGTATACCTACGCGGCCTGGTCGGCCAGACGCCCTCTTAAACTCCTCCATTGTTATCACATGCGTTATCTGTCGTATTCAATCACGTCTAATTTATTCACACGTAAGTTTTACCTTTAATCACTGTACAGTATTTCCTCTAAAGCTTTCAGAAATTCTCTTTCATAGCAACTCTGCACCAGTGTTTCTCGCACGGTTATCGATATCCAGACGTCCACTGTGGCCTGATACCGCATAACATATTGTTAACGGTTACCTCCTCCATACTGCTTCATATCTTGTATTCACTTGTTATCGTTCTATAATATATCGTGTGTCTTGAGCACTGTACCTATCGCATCGTTCCGTTACGCTATGATAAGCACGGGAAAAAGAGGTAATATCTTGCTGGAGCAACGTACTGGCTGCAGTGTACAAATTAAATCCACTTAAGAACAGAGATTATGTCTCAAACATAAGGGAAGACAGCATAAATGTCAGAGGTTCACGTCAGTTCAGCCAGTTACCAGAAAATTTAAGGACCCCTGGACTTGAAAAACCAACGGGTGTGCTTCCTGCAAGGTGTGCAGAACCAGCCAGGTTGGACAGTATATAGCAGGTGCAGAGCTGCAGCAACACACAGCCTGGTGAACCAGGCTTTCAGAAGAAAATGTCGGGACGGAGTCTGGTGTAGGGGGTAGAAGAGATCCTTAGAAACTATGATAAGATGATTAAACACCTGGCTTAAACACCTGTTTCATCGTAACGTCATGTGTGCTCTTACCTATTGATGATATTTTTTTAGTTTAGCCTTGTGTCTCAGTCCCTCTGCATAGTACTATAATTGTTTTCAGTCTTTCGAACAGCTTTGTTTTGATAAATTTAGCGTACAAATTACCGTCTCTTCACACACTCGGTAATTATCATAAGCTTAACCTGTTTTGAGATGCGTCATCTTGTATCTTACGCGTGAACATTTCGTACATAGACCGTGTCTGGAATGTGATGTGTTGTCATCTACAGAAGCGCCTGTCTCATTTCCATTGTAATATATTTGCTGTAGAGCAGCAGTGTGTCCCACTAAGGATAGTGTTCAAAGAGAGAGAGAGAGAGAGAGAGAGAGAGAAGGGGTCATAAATACAGTATACATGTTTCGTCTTCCAATTATCTTGAACATGTTAAGTGTTCAGTGGTGGTTGATTGCCTTAATGACCCTAGATGTCAGTAGGTCTATAACCTGTATGGCCAACCAACCGAGTGAGAAAATGTTTACTTTAAATAAAAAGTCAATCTGGTACCGCCGTGTTTTCGGATGAACTTGTTTTGGAACTCTTATCCTCCTGATCTCATTTTCTGCTTAATTTGATATTCATGAATACTGATCGTTTGTCTTTTTCATTGAGAAAATTTGGGAAATACCCTCTCTTGCCATTGTCCCGGTGATGGTTTTTATGGTAAGATTCCAGGGTAAATTACCACCTCGGCCCGAACCTTTCTCCTAGTGTTTGTATCTTACTACTCTCTAACACTGTTTTCTTGCGTACCCATCCTGGTTCCTTCAACATTCCCCCGTAACGTCCATGAAAAACAAAACCTGTTTATTTATTCATTGATAGATTTGTTCTTGAAGCCAGGTATAGACTGTGTGATTGCATTTTTCCTAAAACAGCAAGAGTGATTATGAGTGAACGCTTCTCCCCAGACGATCATCATTTGTCGAGATAACACGCATGGTTGTCTGGCCTTAACATCTAGAGCGATCGATCCCCACCTCACCGCACCAGAGCCATATACAGTAGGAAACATATTATACACTCCTCGGGTTCTCCAACGCCTCTATCCTTCTATTTGGCTCGTGGAACCTTTTGCGAATTTGTTTTGTCGTGAAACATGGTGTATAAGGACTTCAGGAAGATTCACCAGTACTCTGACATCGTTACAGTTAGTGATGAGGAAGTTAGGGATTACGAAAATATATTTAGAGCCTTTGTTAGGGAGGTTAGTTAGTGGGAAAATTCTTATATTAACGCAAAGTTTTGTGCCAGATGTAAGCATGGAGTCATTACACGTGCAATGTTTACACGGAGAATGCCCGATCCCAGATAGTAATGGTTAGATACTTGTAATGTGTAGCTTCTATAATGTTTACACCTCGTGCCATCATCTGTTCCTAATGCTTGTATCCAACACGAACAGCCGTTGGCAGCACAGCTACGTATCGTCTTTTGTTATCAATAGTAGAATTAATAGAGAAATATCATCGATGGAGGACACTGGAATCTAGCTAATATCGGCTAAGTCTCTGAGGCTGTACTCCCTGGAGCGCAGGAGTTACTGTCCCCCAAGTGTTTTCGGAAATAGCGTCCTATTGGCGCGACAGTCATGGAAGACTTCGTAAAATACTGCCTCTGAAATACAAAGGTGCGAGAGGCATTGAAAGAGAGAACACCTTAAACATCCGAGGGCCGCCAAGACTCATCACCTTGCCAGTTACCATCAGAAACATCGTGGGATGCACATTAGAGAAGTGTCAGAGTGTACTGGACAAGTACCTACAAAGTGTACCAGATCAGCCAGGTTGTGAGGGATGTGGTGGCTCCCAACAGCTAGGTCGACCAACGCTGCAATCCAGCAGTGTGGGTCATACTGGGTTGTAGGGATGAAGACTCCTGAAGACTTGACCAGGTACTCATCAGGTCTGTGAAAATGATATCTGAAGTTCGCTACGGAAGGGGAGGGGACATGCAGAATACAAGATGGAAACAGGACAGAGAGAGAGAGAGAGAGAGAGAGAGAGAGAGAGAGAGAGAGAGAGAGAGAGAGAGAGAGAGAGAGAGATCTAGGATTGCTGATGCATGACCTTACCGTTAGAGAGCACACGAAAGGAACTGTCGGATCTGCAAAGGACGACATCCTGGATACTGAATGCTTTCAGAACGAGAGAAGCGTTTGTGTTCTCCCGCCTGGAATACTGGCTTGGGACAAGATCGCCGAGGTGACTACGAGACATTCTTGAAACGAGAAAACATCGAAAGGACCCTCGTTGTCGGCACGGATTCTGTAACATCTGAATTACTGGGACCAGCATACTTCAGGTATACTCCTGGCTTCAGGTTCTGAAGGTCATTCATTACAATGTAGATACGAGTAATACGCTCGCAGAAGTCCTGAAAAGCTAAGTTTATAATCTTTCCTTAAAATATGCTTCCTGGCCGGAGTGATAGAATGGATGGAATGAGCCAAATTGATCACGTGAGGAGCGAGTGGGAAACTGGGAAAATTAGCATAAACGTCAGGGGCTTGTGTGAGTTACTCCTGGACGGAGGACATTAAGAAGACTCCAGGACTGAGATAGATGAGCAGACACCTACCATCAAGGCTTATCAGACCAGAGTCAGGTTACTTAATTAATATATTGCAAGCACTGACCTGTAGCATCAACAACCCTGGCAGACCAGCTCCGAAAAAAAAGGACGGAAAGCAGACAGGACAGAAGTTATAAACCAGTGGAGGGTGTACACACAGCACAGAGAAGTTTACATCAGTGAACGATAGGTCTCAAAATGATCACCTGTTAACCTTAAGAGATTGTATACTCTCAGATTTTTTGTCCTTATGTCATATCATGTCTCTTTGAAAGTGTAAAGATCATTTTCTGTTGTGTGTACATAGGTTCTGGTTAATGATAACTTGGTGTTTGTTCTGAAACTAGGAAGGTAAGGTGTGGTGAATACGTTCCTGGACTGTGAGTCACCAGCGAACATCAAGAACATGCTTAGCCTGTTGAGTCAACGTGTTTGGTGTGTTAGATCCTGAACCTGGTTTGTCCGCTGAAACTACACCTTCATGTGGATGGCCGCTGGTCAGTTTGTGGTTTGGTTATAGCGGAAGGAGATCTTGCCGGAATACTTAGATTATTTATACATACATAAATTAACTATTTCTTCTGGAATATCTCCGGCTCTGTGCAGATTTCTCAGCAGTCAACACTGTCGAGAATTAATTCTGTGGCGTTAGATGAACCCGTCTGAGCTGAGTGGGGAATTAGCAGTAGTTCATTGTTGTTTATCTTTCATAGATCGTTCGTGGGACGTGAGCGATGCCCGTGTGTGTGTATCATCAAGGTCATGATACTTCATGTTTTCATGAAAGTTTTCCTGCGCTGATGTTTATAGCTGAGGCTTCCCTTGAGGGTATTTATCTCGAGAATCTTTACCGCTTTTATTACGAGAAATGACATTCGAGTTTCCATTCTGATAATGATCAGGCTCTGCGCTCTGTATGGTAGATACATCTTTGGTAATGACAGTATGGCTTGTGTGTGTGTGTGTGTGTGTGTGTGGTGTGTTGTGATACTTTGCATTCTCTCCTGTGATCCATGTAACCCAGCTATTACTGTATGAATATCTGCTCCATAGAAATATTTGTGCAAAATTGACCGTGTAATGCTCATGGATACAGGGATTATTACAAGAGTTACCAGCTACAGTTTTTGGGATGGCGCAGAAAAAGAACAAATACTCATGCTTGCCTCCGTTTCCTCTCTCACTGAGAGTCTACGTTAAAGAAGTAAATAAATAGATAAGTCTGGTATCACCACTGAGGCGTCCATACTGAGCTGGAACTTCATGACGTCATTTCTCTGTTCACGACGTCATACATTTCTGCATCGATGAATACTGTTTAAAGATTCTTGACTTTCTTAAGAGCATTCTGTTTAATCTTTCAATAATCAAAAAAGTAATCCGTTGAATCTAACTAAATTAATCCATTTTCCTCTGCGTCATTGTTTCTATGAGCCACTTTTTTTTCACGTAAGAGTCTAGCTTATATACCTTGTTTGATATTTGAATAGAATTTTTTCCATTGTGATTTTTGTGTTTGTAATTACAATTTTACGCTAGCTTTATACTGTAAAACAATAGCATTTTCTAGTCATCTGATTTTTTTTTGTCAGTAGATGCATTTTCCATATTTATTCATGTGCAGTTCCACCGTGTAAATAACCACTAAATAACCAACTCGTCCACAACTCTTACCACATGCTTTTTTTTTGTTCTCATTATTGTACTTATTACAGTAGGTTCGTTCCTGCACCTGTTCCACACGCTCCCAGCCACAGACTTCAGTGGATCAGCCTCCACCCACACTCCGTGTTACCGTCCACTCTCATCAGTTCCACAAGATGATTGTTGATACCTCGTGACCTTCTTGTATTGTACCAGTATTATACCATTCTTGTTGAACCCCTTCAGCACGAAGGTGACCCATGGTGATTCTTGACTTGACCCATAATGATCAGGTCAAAGGGCATACCATCTCTAGTTTCCCGTGTGTGTGACCCTTCAGGCAGATCATCCCGAAAATCGGTTCATTCTTTAACCCAATTTATTTTGGCGCGGCAGATCTATCATGATCCGAAGCGTTGCAACCGAACATGTGTCAGTCTGCAGCACCTGCTGCCAGCCAGCTCAGCAGTAAGCAAGACTGTCAGTCATTGTAGTCGTTCACTTAACGACTGTTGTGCACCTGGCGTGTGGGGGTGACGGCAGCGAGGGAGGGGTCGGTTGTGGTGGAGGGTGGCATCCACACGGGTCATCATCATCCACGTAGAGGGAAGACGGCAGCCTCACTTGTTTATGAACGTTGATCAGCTCATCCTGAGTGGGTGTCGGTCATTGCTGCTGAGCTACGCGTGTTGACCCCGGCTGGGAATCACCTCTTCGACATTTTCACGAAGACCTCGACCACTCTTTACCTCCTTCCTGGCAGCACATGATTATACATTTACTTGATTTCTTTTCGTATCATGTATTTCAGGGGTTTAACGACGTTGTGTTTATCACGGTTTTCCGTACATTCATCGCTATTCACTGGATCATTCAACCTCTCCTCGAGTCATCTGACGTATGTGATGTACAATGCTAGAAATTCCTGTGGCTATCCTTCATGATATAGATCCTCTAAAGGTTTCTCCCGCCACCTCAAGCTAATTTTGAACCCTCTTTTCCGCTTCATTCTAATTCTTCGTGGAATGTTTGGTTCATGCCCTAGTTCCTCAACTTAGAACCTCCTCGTTTTGTGTGTCATTTACATTCCTAATCCATGGCCATTTGCATTAGCCTTGCATATTACATATAACTACTGTACAATGTGACTTTCCCCATGCAATGCCAGGCGTAGATACTGAACACGTCTTTTGGAAAACACATTTGTTGTGATATTCTCGTGTCTGGCATCTGTGTACGTGTTACATGATATTGTGAACATCATTGTTCAGGGTACTTCTCAACGTTCAGTCCAGACCTGTTGATACACACACACACACACCTCACGTATCTTGTAATTATTATTTTCCCAAAACATCCCAGGCTTTCTTGTTACTGCCTCATCTCTGTCTTTTCCTGCTCCGTGTGTAGCCATCTCCATAATGAGCTTCTGTCTCGGACCAACACTACTACTCAGTGGTCTCTCAGACTCCCTGCTGAACATATCTCAATCCTCGTTTTCTCTCTCGTTACATGGTACGTAAACAACTATTACAGTCACCGTAAATATGTCCACTTGGAATTCTATAACGAATCCCTTTGACTTACACATCTTCAGCCCACCATACGTATTTTTTTTCCTACCACAAACCTCTCACGAGGGAGGCTCTCCTTCCCTACCTTCACCGTCACTCCCTCTCTCCAGTGCGACGCGACGGGTTTAGCGCACTTCATTCACTTGCAGACTTGCGTCATGCAGCGTTTCAGGTGTGTTTCACCCTCCTCTTGAACGTGGCTGATGTTCTCATTACGCGCATACCGTCTGCATGTGTGGCCCATCTTGAGCTGGTTGTCGAGGGCAAGCTTCCTCCCCACACGATCATTGGGGCGGCAGGAACCATGTGAGTTTGCTTTCGTTGGTAAATACTTCGACTTGTGGACCTACGGCGAGTGATGGAGGAGGGATTTAACGAGAGAGTGAGTTCTTGCGTACGGTACTTGGAACAGTAGACGCTGAGAAGTGCTCCTTACCCGGTGTGGAGGCAGAAATCGCGAAATTTCAAATAAATGTACTTTGATGTAAGCGTGCGTTACAGATATATGTACTGTACTGTACACACACACACACACACACACACACACACACACACACACACGCACACACGCACACACACACACAGTAGCGACTGCATCATCTTACCATAAACCTCCAAGACCAAATACCATAAACTTTCAAGTGAATTACCATCCTTATGGCCGCCAGCCCCTACCCCTCCCACACGAGGAACGGAAGGGCCGTATCGTGCTCATCCCTCCGTATGTTTGAGATTTATCTGGAAGTATCATGTGTGGAGGTGCACGTGGCTGGCTTACCTCCATGGCGAGGAGGTCCTGGTCGTGGTGATGGGTAACCAGCTGGCTGATTCTCGGCCTCGGTGTAGGAGGAAGCTCTCGTTCGTAAAGGCCTCGTGAGGGTAAAAAGATCATAATAAACTTAATGATAAATCATGTATATTCCCTGGTACGCAGTGCGCCCCCCAGCCGTTCATCAGTCCCATAGCTTACGTCACAGACGTAATCTGCACCACCAAGTGACGTTTATGTTTCCTCATGGTTGTTACCTGTCACCTGTGACGGATTGTGCTGGTTTATATGGGTGCCTCTATAGGTAGCTGTTTATACATTGGTTGGCTTATTTGGCTTATTTGTTTTTGTGTGTGAATGTGTTTCTTTCTGGGTGTTGCCTGCTAGCAGTGTTTGTATATATATATATATATATATATATATATATATATATATATATATTTATATTTTATATTTATTTTGCTTTGTCGCTGTCTCCCGCGTTTGCGAGGTAGCGCAAGGAAACAGACGAAAGAAATGGCCCAACCCACCCCCATACACATGTATATACATACACGTCCACACACGCAAATATACATACACATACATCTCAATGTACACATATATATGCACACACAGACACATACATATATATACACATGCACACAATTCACAGTCTGCCTTTATTCATTCCCATCGCCACCTCGCCACACATGGAATAACATCCCCCTCCCCCCTCATGTGTGCGAGGTAGCGCTAGGAAAAGACAACAAAGGCCCCATTCGTTTACACTCAGTCTCTAGCTGTCATGCAATAATACCCGAACCACAGCTCCCTTTCCACATCCAGGCCCCACACAACTTTCCATGGTTTACCCAAGACGCTTCACATGCCCTGATTCCATCCATTGACAGCACGTCGACCCCGGTATACCACATCGATCCAATTCACTCTATTCCTTGCCCGCCTTTCACCCTCCTGCATGTTCAGGCCCCGATCACTCAAAATCTTTTTCACTCCATCTTTCCACCTCCAATTTGGTCTCCCACTTCTCGTTCTCTCCACCTCCGACACATATATCCGCTTGGTCAATCTTTCCTCACTCATTCTCTCCATGTGCCGAAACCATTTCAAAAGACCCTCTTCTGCTCTCTCAACCACGCTCTTTTTATTTCCACACATCTCTCTTACCCTTACATTACTTACTCGATCAAACCACCTCACACCACATATTGTCCTCAAACATATTTCCAGCACATCCACCCTCCTGCGCACATTATCCATAGCCCACGCCTCGCAACCATACAACATTGTTGGAACCACTATTCCTTCAAACATAGCTCATTTTGCTTTCGGTGATAATGTTCTCGACTTCCACACATTCTTCAAGGCTCCCAGGATTTTCGCCCCCTCCCCCACTCTATGATTCACTTCCGCTTCCATGGTTCCATATATATATATATATATATATATATATATATATATATATGTATATATATATATATATATATATATATATATATATATATATATATTCATTGGAAAGGATCACAATTTTGCGTGTGATCAAGATATTCCTATATTTCCCCCTTGGACTCATAGGAATATATATATATATATATATATATATATATATATATATATATATATATATATATATATATATATATATATATATATTAAACTGCCGTCTCCTGCGTTAGCGAGGTAGCGCAAGGAAACAGACGAGGAGTGGCCCAACCCACCCACATACACATGTATATACATAAACGCCCACACATGCACATATACATTCATACACATTTCAACGTATACACACATATACGTACACAGACATATACATATATACACATGTACATATCCATACTTGCCTTCATCCATTCCCGTCGCCACCCCGCCACACACGAAATAGCATTGCCCCCCATCCCTGCCTTACATCACACAAAATTATAAATATTCTCGATGTTCTCATAGACAAGAAATGTTGCATCGGTGTAGAACTGACGGAAGAGAAATTATTTCTCGTTGTCATGGGATTTGTAACTTCTTTATGGCTCATCTCACCAGTTCCACTCCTACAGTACTTGTTTTGTTTGCCAGCTGTACCAGGTACTGGATGGGAAGACTTAATACCTAAGGTCGCCAGTTCACAAACACGCTCACCAAAGACGCAGGTGTCGTGGATCAAGGAACAAATATACGCTAACACAAAACTTCAAAGAGTTCGTCACGCGTCATCATTTACAATATGTTGCTGTACCATATGTCTGTCGTAGTGTGTCGCTGTGATGGTTTCGGTCTCCCCCAGCCAGCTGGTCGGGTCGTGCATACACTCGGCACTTCACACTCCGTCTCCAGTCTCTATCTTGCGTCAGACGCGAGGCAAAAAGAAAAAAAAGGTGCTTTTGTACTCTGCATGTCTGGTGTGGAACATGACGCAAGTAGTGAAAGCCTGGTTGACCCCAGATGACCTGGAGATGATGGTTTGTGGTGATCTGTGAAAGAGTATGATCGGTGGTTGGCCATCCCATTGTGGTGTTGGGGTGTTTCTCGTGTTCCCATGTTAGGTTAGGTCCAACGGGTGAGGTTGTGCTGCTTCACGGGTTAACGATCCTAAGTTGAGTGAGTGTGATGGTTGGACTCCGTGTGGCTTACATGTTCTGTGTTGTTATCGTAGTTTGTATCTTGGTCGTTCATCATTATGAGCTTAAGTTCCTCTTTAGTGTCATAATGATCTGTGCTTTCAGATCACAGTGTTTCCATTCAAGCTGCCAGAATCACCGGTGAATCATGGCATAAACATTGAGGTGTACACAAAAAATGTGATCCGGCCTGCATATGTGCACACGCTGAGCTAAGTCTGGATAGTTCTCGTTCTGTTCTCTACCGTTATATGTTTCGTACACCACTCCTACACTGCCAGGTACAGCAGGGAATTACAGTTTAGTATGGCAAACACTCAGAATGTATTAAGCTTAATTGTAAGAGAAATATGCATGTTTTATTGTCAACAATAACTCTGAAAGTTAGATCATTAGTCTGTTTTTATTCTTAGAAAATGTACTTCAGTTTGTCAGTATCTGAATCATATCTTAGTTACCCACGGGGTAAGAAGTCCCATTTCAACAAGACTGTGGGAACCCTGGGTTGTTTACTGACGGAATAATGTGTGAGGCTTCGGTATGGTGAGGCGAGGGAGGGGCTCGGTGCTTCATGGACCCGCTCCTCAGTGCGTGGTTCATAATGTTTGCTTGGTGTCTCGTATAATTTGCATTCTCTGGGTATCTGCAACCCTGTCAATTTGATGTGTATGATAAACACTCTAGTGTATATCATATATATATATATATATATATATATATATATATATATATATATATATATATATATATATATATATATATATATATATATATGTATATTTTTTTTTTTTATACAATTCGCCATTTCCCGCGATAGCGAGGTAGCGTTAAGAAGAGGACTGGGCCTTTGAGGGAATATCCTCACCTGGCCCCCTTCTCTGTTCCTTCTTTTGGAAAAAAAAAAAAAAGATAGGGGAGGATTTCCAGCCCACCGCTCCCTTCCCTTTTAGTCGCCTTCTACGACACGCAGGGAATACGTGGGAAGTATTCTTTCTCCCCTATCCCCAGGGATATATATATATATATATATATATATATATATATATATATATATATATATATATATATATATATATGTGTGTGTGTGTGTGTGTGTGTGTGTTGTGTGTGTTCATTATGTCTGTATTGAACAAGGTATTTATAACTCATATTGTTATTCACTTAGTTCACCTTTTAATCCAATGGAACATTGGCGTGGTTTGTGTCCACACTTCCATAATTGTATATCTGTGGGTTTGTTAATGTTTTTGACCACGAATTTACGATCAAGTTTCATGTTATTTGTAATCTGGCGTCTTTTGTGCTTATTTGGTACTTTGTATTTGTTGGATTTGTTATCATGTGATTGAAGCTGAGGAGCAGCCGTGGGTGGTGGTGTCCGTAGCCTTTAGTGTGTGGTTATTTATTGTGTCAGGAGGGTACAGGCTGCATGCCACCTCTCTCTGTCTGTCTGTCTGTCTCTCTCTCTCTCTCTCTCTCTCTCTCTCTCTCTCTCTCTCTCTCTCTCTCTCTCTCTCTCTCTCTCTCTCTCTCTCTCTCTCGTATACACAACTAATACCGTTTTCTGTTGACTGGTTGGTCCGGGACAGTGTTGTGGTGACTGTTCGTAAGAGTTTGTTGACTGTAGGTGTTAGGATTGCTAGTCTTACTTTCTGTCTCATCAAAATGGTACGACCGAATGAGTCGTGCCGTCTCCGTACAGGCACCGTACACCTACTCATATCTTAGCAGTAATACCCGCCCCTCCCACGACCTTTCCTTCTCTTAACAGATCTGCCTCTTTATCTCTTCACCACACCAACATTCGCGGTCTTTGTAGTAACCTCTCTTTTCTCGAACGCCATCTGTTTAGTGCCTCTCTCAATATCGTACTTTGAGACCCAGTTGTCATATGATGTTCCCATGAGGCCCCTTTCTCGTATCGAGCTATGATCTCCACTCATGATCCCGGTTCACAGGTGGTGTCTGTGTTTTTGACAAAATCAACACACCTGTTGCACGCCTCGAGGACCCCGAGTCCCCAAGCTGTGATGTTATCTTGGCTCAAGGTCTCCCACTTACCTCTAATTTTCTTTGTTTCGCATACTGTTCTTCTAATTCTATAAATTTGATAACTATCTTTGATTATCTGAGTTCTGTCATGTACTATGTGCCAGTGCATAATTCCAAGAAGAAAAGATTTGGTTTTTAAACAGAAACGTAACAGACGAGCAAGCACAGGTGCAAGTTCCGTGGAACACTCTTTCAGTACACGGGAATGGATGCCATCAGGACCATAAGCCTGGCTTGTGTCCAGAGAGAAAGAAACCCTTCCCGGACAGCTCGAAAAGAGATTAGATTACGAAGAAGGGCAGAGGATTAGTAAGAGGAACATAAGGGGGTGAAGGAATGTTAGTCATCCAAGGTAAAGTTAGAAGGGAAACGAGAAGCAGTGAGAGTTGCTTTGTCTATGGGAGAGACAGCTATAGGACGGAAAAGTAAAGGAAAAATAGAGCGACAAAGTTGATCGCGATGCCCGTAGCTAAAGATCAGGTGGATGACTAGGAGAGGTTATTGAACTTTCTTTGAATAAAGGATCGCTTCGCCTCACGGATAACGTACATGCAGTGATTACGGACAGTGATAATTGGTGAATGGGTATCGGAGGAAGGAGAGTTTTCCCGGCCCTATATGCCTGACCCCTTGCCTGAATGACCCCAGAACAGGAACGGTTGAACCATGGATTGGAAGAAGATGTAATCTTGTAGGAAGAGGGATGAATGCTTTCTTCCCCACAAGAATAACCTCAAATATGCTTTTGGCAGAGACAGAAGCATCACCGTATAAGAAACTAGTCTACTCGAGGAAAGTCAGGAAAGACTTGTCGCGAGTTTTTCTAGTCAGCTTTGTTGAGGTGCCAATGTTTACGTGTAAAGGGGGCTGCTGGAGGGGGAGGTGCCGTTAAGATAGACACATTTGTGAGAGTGTGGTCACATGAACCAATTGGGAGCGAGGTTATGTAGTTACAGTGCGAAGGATTAGAGGTGAAAAACAGATCCAGAATATTATGAGAGCAGTCACAGCGGTCAGGAATATGGGTGTGGTGGGTGATAATTTCCTCGAAATATTTGAAAATGAAGAACGTGAGGGTTTCATACCCCCACCACCACCACCACCATCGTCACCATCCGTAAGCCGTATGAGAGAAATTCATCATTCCTACTGGAGACTGTTGAAATCCCCGAGGTTAAGGACCTCTGTGGGTGAAAGGACGTCACGGCTTCATGGCAGGGTTTAGATGGTCCAAAAAAGAAATAGAATTAGAAGAATAATCAGAAGAGCAGCTGGCGAAACAAAGGAAAAGCTTAATAGCTGAGGGACAGACCTTGAGTCGGATAACATCAACGTTTGGAGACTCAAGGTCCTCGGGGCGTGCCACAGGTATGTTGATGTTGAAATAAACACAGACACCAACTTTGGACTGGAATCGTGAGTGGATATTAGAGCTGGAAATAAGAAGAGGGCTAGTGAGAACATCATTAGATGATTGGGTCTCAGGGACAAGGGAGATATTAGGAGAGGTACTAGAGAGATGGTGTTCAGTGAAGAGAGGTTACTAGAGAGACCACGAATGTGGAAAGGTGGGAAGGGTCGGTACTACTACTACTACTACTACTACTACTACTACTACTACTACTGGCCCTCATTGGCAATAGAGTCAGGCAGGAACCCGGAGATTCTTAGCACCATATGATGCCGGGGACTAGGGTATGTAGGTTTGTTGGACTCTGTCATGCTTACGTTTAAAAACGATTATGCAGACAGGAGATGGTAAGATAACTTATGTGAAGATATGAGTGAGGTTTGAGAAGATATATATTGCTTGTAAGGGGAGGATGACAGGAATAGGTTGGCCCGTTTTGATCAGACAGAAAGTAAGACCAGCAACGCCAACATGGAGAGTGTAAGATGGTTTCAGACACCACGTTAACTCTCCTCAACCAGGACGGTAGTATCACCCTGGTCGGCTGCTGTCAACAGTCTGCTGCCGAATGGATTGCTTTAACGGTAAGAGGCGGAATAGTCCTTGATTTAGATGGGATATTGGAAGGGGCCATTACACTACGATTTCTTCTCTTCTCGACACAACTTCCTCAGTAGACTCAAACTTGGAAAGGATATCTCTCTCATTGGGGTAGACGAAATTTGGTTATAGTTCATCCAATTTTTGCCCATCTCACAGTTGAAAATTCCTCACAACTTTCCCCTCTCCTTTGACGGTTCTCTGATTCCGTCTTGACTCAGTGAAAATACTTGGTATTACTGTAACATTTACAGCCTTGGAAACCCCACGTTGCAGAAATAGTTCAGTCTGTCTCTGAGAAACTTAGAGTTCTATATAGATGTCGACATTTTTTTCTTCCGATCAGTTGCTCCGTTTTTACAAGGGGTTAATTCGTCCTTGTATGGAGTACTGCTCTCACATCTAGGGTGGTTCTAATCCTGCATCCTTGACAGAGTGGAGTCGAAAGCGATCTGACGGATAAACTCTCCTAGGCCAACTTAAAGACTTGACCCACTTGCCCTTCGCATCAATGTTGGTTTCCTTTCCCTCTTCTACAGGTATTACTTTGGATTTTGCTCCCTAGAGCTGTCTGCTTGTATACCCTACACCTCTAGCTAGACTACGTAGCACTCAGCAAGCTGCTGCGTCACATGACTATTGTATGGCCGCAGGCAGCTAAGGATGGGCCGTTTTGTTAAGTTTCTTTCCCTGCACCTCGAAGCTCTGGAACTCTCTACCCCTCTCATGTCTTTTCAAATAACTTTGACTTGACGCTTTTTAAAAGACAAGCTTTTCACTTCTTCCAATATTCATAAATACTTTCCCTTGTCTCTTCTTTTCCTCTTTCATTAACCTCACTATATTTCAGTCAAGGTCCGGCCTTGATGTGGACTTTAGTCCGTGACTGGAGCCTCCAACGTGAAAAAAAAAATCACGTCGAGCACGGGCGTACGGAGACACAAGTTTTTCTTTTCAATGTATTTTGAAATTTTTCAATCGAGCCAAATTATCGTAATGGTTTCAAGAATAACGAAAAAAGATTTTTGTCGCGCTTGTGACCATTTTTTTTGGTGACAGTGACTGGTTATTGTGTAATAGGAAACAGCGGAATAGTGATTCATTTAATGCAAGTACATTGCACGACTGACGAGTGTTGAAGTGGTGCACAGAACCATTTTACACCCTCCATTTCCGTACGTTATAGACAGCGGCTGTATTACCGTCCTAACTTAGGAGTGTTGAATTGTTGATGTCAGGACCATTTTGCATCCTCCGTGTCCTGTACTTCACGTCTGGTTGGCGAAGACTAATCATCATGCATCATAAAGCTCTCCCGTCGACTCCATCTTGTCGTTTTGCTCTCTCTTTCCCTTTCACTTTCCCACCGTGAATCGTGATCTTCAAAGTGATTTAGATTTCAGGGAGGAGGGAATGGCGAGGTAGGAATTTTCCTGATATGCTTAACACTTCCCCATTTTTCCTTTTGAGTCCTTGTAAAAGACGGGCAGGGGAGAGGTTGAGAGAGAGAGAGAGAGAGAGAGAGAGAGAGAGAGAGAGAGAGAGAGAGAGAGAGAGAGAGAGAGAGTCCTCTTGTCCTTTCCTCTCGCTTGGCTCTTTATCAAGTGTAATTTAAAACCTGGATGTTATGAGAACTTTATTTCGCGAATTACTTCATTGAATCTCTCATGTCGTGTAAGTTTCATCTATGAAGCCTAAGAAAAGTTCTGTTCGTCAGTGGTTTCCTGCGTTCTCCCTCTCTCTTTCTTCATGTCAGACCTCAATTCAATAGGAACTTGTGTTCATGATTGGCACCATCGACGTAGAACAAAAGCACAAACATGTTCGTGAAGGTAAACGAGTTTGGATTGTAGTATTTGGTTTAAGGAAGTGATATCAACATGACAGATGATGGCGTGATGATAGGGAGGCTACCGTGTAGACAGTTAAAGTTCAGTTTGATTATAATGATACACACGTGAGTGAAGATGACGATGATGGTGGTAAAGGTAAATTATGATGACATGAAGACAGCTGGGACAGATGAGGTGGTTGATGAGGAAGGTTGGTATCAGTGTAAAGTGAAGGTGATGATGGTGGTCATGGATGTAATTTAGGTAATTGCTCGGTAATAGTAAGATTGATGACATTACTGACAACATTTTCCATTAACATAATTCATGTAATGATGTGTTCAACCCTCACTGAAAGTATAAACGCAGTCTTAAGACTATATTAACAGTTCCTGAAATCAAGAAGGCACAGTTGACGCTCTTAAAAGTAGCGGTGATATAATATGGTCATCATAATAGTAGTCTTGGCTAAAGAAAAGCTAATTGTAGCAGTGCTTTCGGAAAAGATTATAAATATTATGGACACCAGTGATTTTAGCGGCACTGCTTCCTGTAACTATAGCACTGGCACTGCTTTCTGTAACTGTAGCACTGGCATCCACAGTACGATGATAGCAGTGGTATGGGCGTTACTGATGACTGATTTTTATCAGTAAGATTAAAGAACGTGATGTATGGATCCTTGGGCGGGTCAGCGAGGCAGTAATTGCACACACACTCGTATTTTCCTGGTGTATTCAACTCATTTTTCAAACATCTGGTTTTTTTTTTTTGTGCGAGTCGTTAAGATTTTACTATGATAGTAAACTATTGTGTTCATTTAAGGCCTGCCATAGTATGATAGTAAATTATTGTGTTCATTTAAGGACCTGCCATAGGACTTTCGAGTGTATACTACATATTAGTTGATTATAGAACGTATCAGTTGCATGCACTTTTGTATTTGAGAGTGATGATTGAGAGTGTCGGTTTAGCAAAGTCCTGGACACTTACCTCGTTTTCTGTTAAGACAGTTTGTGGGTTGGCTGGAGATAAACAATGGAGTTGTCTCACATCAGCGAGCTTCAGCACGATCCTCTGCTACATCAGCACACTAGTAGGCTGCCACAACACCGAGACAATGTCCTCTCTCTCTCTCTCTCTCTCTCTCTCTCTCTCTCTCTCTCTCTCTCTCTCTCTCTCTCTCTCTCTCTCTGGTAGGAGTAGTAGGACAAATAAAATTGAGGATGCCCTTGAGAAGTGACGGTGGTTTTGATCAATTTTTCAGACTTTATTAGTTTTTATATTCCATGTTAGACTTTTGGCCGTAACTGGAGGCTACAACATGATAAAAGGTATCTTGAGCAGGAGACAGATATCTAGATGGAAATCCTTGCAGGTCTTTGTAGTTTCTAAACCATACTCACGAATTACAGTCACTTGAGATACAATGGGTAATTGATGATTAGTATACTCGAGGTGTTGCTCCCCGTGTATGTCTATTATGATAATAGTAATATCAACATTGCCTTTCGATAAGAAAATCATAAGTCTTGGGATATATATTACAGAGGATTCATATATATGGTAATGCAGGCACACCTTACCGCGTAATATGGGTGAGATCTCTCTTCGTATAACTCACGAGTCCTGAATGATAACAAAGTCAAATTTATAACATGATTTATATGTTTTTGGCAAAGATACGAACCATGGCACATGATTCTTCCCAAATTACTAAGCAGGATATTAGGCAAGGCAGATGGCTCTTGTGCTATGGTGGAGGTTAATGGATAATATGCTGATTCTGGATGATTTTCACAGTGGCTAGGACGAGGCTGGTCATGTATCGGCCTGTACCAGGTGGTGTGAAATTGAGGCGGTTGTAATGCAGAACTACAACCAGGGGACGAGGGATCTCAACTGGCAGGCCGATGACGGTGCAGTTGCTTCCTCTGGATCTGTCGACCGAGATCCAGTTGGTGGAAGGAGGTACTGGGAAGGACTTGTGGGTTGAGCGTCATCACATGATCGTTGAGGTACTAGGAGGACACTGTGTTGACCTCCTGAGCGACGTTCATGCTTGAGGCGTGATAGCGCGCCAGGCAAGAGTATCAGAGGCATCCTTTGTGCCTGCGGCGTCCAGCATAACTTAGTGGGTCACGCACGGCTGACGCTCGCTCACCTTGCCCCTGTCACCAGTAGTTGACCTTGCCCTCTCTCTGGCAGTTAACCCTGCTCTCTATCACTTTTAGTGGACATTGCCCTTCAGAAGGTAGCTGACCTTGACCTTACTCTGTCTCTAGTGGGTGACCTTTCCCTCCTCCTTGTGGTCGTCCTTATCCTCTCTTGTGGTTGACGTTGTCCTCACACCGGCAGTTGACCTTGTCATCTGTCCAGTAGTTGACCTTGCACTGCCACTACTTGTTTGCCTTGGCCTCCTTAGATGTTTCTGTTATTTATTCTCTAGGAACTGAATCTCTCTCTCTCTCTCTCTCTCTCTCTCTCTCTCTCTCTCTCTCTCTCTCTCTCTCTCTCTCTCTCTCTCTCTCTCTCTCTCTCTCTCTCTCTCTCGTGTAGTTCTTCCGTGTCTCACACGTAGCGGGCAGTTGCTCTTAACGTGTAGCCGACACTGTCCTGGCCATGTAGCCGACCGTGCCCTGGACCACGTGTTCCGTCCCTCATCTTGCCCACCCACCTATGGTTTAATCCATACCTTGTAAACTGCAGTTCACCTTAACCTCTTGATCTTCTGCTGTCTCTTATCTCTTTCTGCCCATAGCTAATCCTGCCTTCGTACTTAACTGGTCGAAGTTTTTCTCTTGAGGATTAGAGTATTATCCTGATGACGTGGCAGTATTCTGTCCCCAGTGGAGGGTAAGATTCTATCCCTAGTGGAGGGTAAGATTCTCTACCTAGTGGAGGGTAAGATTCTCTCCCCAGTGGAGGGTAATATTCTCTCCCTAGTGGAGGGTAAGATTCTCTACCTAGTGGAGGGTAAGATTCTCTCCCCAGTGGAGGGTAATATTCTCTCCCTAGTGGAGGGTAAGATTCTCTCCCCAGTGGAGGGTAAGATTCTCTCCCTAGTGGAGGGTAAGATTCTATCCCTAGTGGAGGGTAAGATTCTCTCCCTAGTGGAGGGTAAGATTCTCTCCCCAGTGGAGGGTAATATTCTCTCCCTAGTGGAGGGTAAGATTCTCTCCCCAGTGGAGGGTAAGATTCTCTCCCTAGTGGAGGGTAAGATTCTATCCCTAGTGGAGGGTAAGATTCTCTCCCCAGTGGAGGGTAATATTCTCTCCCTAGTGGAGGGTAAGATTCTCTACCTAGTGGAGGGTAAGATTCTCTACCTAGTGGAGGGTAAGATTCTCTACCTAGTGGAGGGTAAGATTCTCTCCCTAGTGGAGGGTAAGATTCTCTACCTAGTGGAGGGTAAGATTCTCTACCTAGTGGAGGGTAAGCTTCTCTCCCTAGTGGAGGGTAAGATTCTCTCCCCAGTGGAGGGTAAGATTATCTCCCTAGTGGAGGGTAAGATTCTCTCCCTAGTGGAGGATAAGATTCTCTCCCTAGTGGAGGGTAAGATTCTCTCCCTAGTGGAGGGTAAGATTGTCTCCCTAGTGGAGGGTAAGATTCTCTCCCTAGTGGAGGGTAAGATTCTCTCCCTAGTGGAGGGTAAGATTCTCTCCCCAGTGGAGGGTAATATTCTCTCCGTAGTGGAGGGTAAGATTCTCTCCCCAGTGGAGGGTAAGATTCTCTCCCTAGTGGAGGGTAAGATTCTATCCCTAGTGGAGGTTAAGATTCTCTCCCTAGTGGAGATTAAGATTCTCTCCCTAGTGGAGGGTAAGATTCACCCTAATGGAGGGTAAGATTCCCTAGTGGAGGGTAAGATTCTCTCCCTAGTGGAGGGTAATATTCTCTCCCTAGTGGAGGGTAAGATTTTCTCCCCAGTGGAGGGTAAGATTCTCTCCCTAGTGGAGGGTAAGATTCTCTCCCTAGTGGAGGGTAAGATTCTCTCCCTAGTGGAGGGTAAGATTCTCTCCCTAGTGGAGGGTAAGATTCTCTCCCCAGTGGAGGGTAAGATTCTCTCCCTAGTGGAGGGTAAGATTCTCTACCTAGTGGAGGGTAAGATTCTCTCCCTAGTGGAGGGTAAGATTCTCTCCCTAGTGGAGGGTAAGATTCTGTCCCTAGTGGAGGGTAAGTTTCTCTCCCCAGTGGAGGATAAGATTCTCTCCATAGTGGAGGGTAAGATTCTCTCCCTAGTGGAGGGTAATATTCTCTCCCTAGTGGAGGGTAAGATTCTCTCCCTAGGGGAGGGTAAGATTCTCTCCCTAGTGGAGGGTAAGATTCTCTCCCCAGTGGAGGGTAAGATTCTCTCCCCAGTGGAGAGTAAGATTCTCTCCCTAGTGGAGGGTAAGATTCTCTCCCTAGTGGAGGGTAAGATTCTCTCCCTAGTGGAGGGTAAGATTCTCTCCCTAGTGGAGGGTAAGATTGTCTCTTTAGTGGAAGTTACATAGTCTCTCTTTAGTGGAAGTTAAGCATTCTGTCCTCAGTGGAAGGTAAGATTCTGTGCGTAGTATTTTGTCCTAAGTGGAAGTTAAGTTTTCTTTTCCCGATAGAAGGTACATACGAAGTAGTCGATACGTGTCTTTTAGCTGTTCATTAAGGTTCCTAGGACGAGATGTGATCGATTAAGGTTTCAGATAAAAGGACGGTAAACTAGGCTCCTAGTGTTTTTATAAAGGAGACATCAGCAGCGTTTGTGAGGTAGGTGTAAACCGTGTGATGTGTCCTGCCAGAGTGTGGGTGTAAACCATGGGGTGTGTCCTGCCAGAGTGTGGGTGTAAACCATGGGGTGTGTCCTGCCAGAGTGTGGGTGTAAACCATGGGGTGTGTCCTGCCAGAGTGTGGGTGTAAACCATGGGGTGTGTCCTGCCAGAGTGTGGGTGTAAACCCTGGGGTGTGTCCTGCCAGAGTGTGGGTGTAAACCATGGGGTGTGTCCTGCCAGAGTGTGGGTGTAAACCCTGGGGTGTGTCCTGCCAGAGTGTGGGTGTAAACCATGGGGTGTGTCCTGCCAGAGTGTGGGTGTAAACCGTGTGATGTGTCCTGCCAGAGTGTGGGTGTAAACCCTGGGGTGTGTCCTGCCAGAGTGTGGGTGTAAACCCTGGGGTGTGTCCTGCCAGAGTGTGGGTGTAAACCATGGGGTGTGTCCTGCCAGAGTGTGGGTGTAAACCATGGGGTGTGTCCTGCCAGAGTGTGGGTGTAAACCCTGGGGTGTGTCCTGCCAGAGTGTGGGTGTAAACCATGGGGTGTGTCCTGCCAGAGTGTGGGTGTAAACCATGGGGTGTGTCCTGCCAGAGTGTGGGTGTAAACCATGGGGTGTGTCCTGCCAGAGTGTGGGTGTAAACCATGGGGTGTGTCCTGCCAGAGTGTGGGTGTAAACCCTGGGGTGTGTCCTGCCAGAGTGTGGGTGTAAACCATGGGGTGTGTCCTGCCAGAGTGTGGGTGTAAACCCTGGGGTGTGTCCTGCCAGAGTGTGGGTGTAAACCATGGGGTGTGTCCTGCCAGAGTGTGGGTGTAAACCATGGGGTGTGTCCTGCCAGAGTGTGGGTGTAAACCATGGGGTGTGTCCTGCCAGA
Source organism: Panulirus ornatus (assembly GCF_036320965.1). Classification (NCBI taxonomy): domain Eukaryota; kingdom Metazoa; phylum Arthropoda; class Malacostraca; order Decapoda; family Palinuridae; genus Panulirus; species Panulirus ornatus. Next base: position 21,959,740 of record NC_092229.1, on the reverse strand, counting down.
GTGTGGTGTAAACCATGGGGTGTGTCCTGCCAGAGTGTGGGTGTAAACCATGGGGTGTGTCCTGCCAGAGTGTGGGTGTAAACCATGGGGTGTGTCCTGCCAGAGTGTGGGTGTAAACCATGGGGTGTGTCCTGCCAGAGTGTGGGTGTAAACCCTGGGGTGTGTCCTGCCAGAGTGTGGGTGTAAACCATGGGGTGTGTCCTGCCAGAGTGTGGGTGTAAACCCTGGGGTGTGTCCTGCCAGAGTGTGGGTGTAAACCATGGGGTGTGTCCTGCCAGAGTGTGGGTGTAAACCGTGTGATGTGTCCTGCCAGAGTGTGGGTGTAAACCCTGGGGTGTGTCCTGCCAGAGTGTGGGTGTAAACCCTGGGGTGTGTCCTGCCAGAGTGTGGGTGTAAACCATGGGGTGTGTCCTGCCAGAGTGTGGGTGTAAACCATGGGGTGTGTCCTGCCAGAGTGTGGGTGTAAACCCTGGGGTGTGTCCTGCCAGAGTGTGGGTGTAAACCATGGGGTGTGTCCTGCCAGAGTGTGGGTGTAAACCGTGTGATGTGTCCTGCCAGAGTGTGGGTGTAAACCATGGGGTGTGTCCTGCCAGAGTGTGGGTGTAAACCATGGGGTGTGTCCTGCCAGAGTGTGGGTGTAAACCCTGGGGTGTGTCCTGCCAGAGTGTGGGTGTAAACCATGGGGTGTGTCCTGCCAGAGTGTGGGTGTAAACCATGGGGTGTGTCCTGCCAGAGTGTGGGTGTAAACCATGGGGTGTGTCCTGCCAGAGTGTGGGTGTAAACCCTGGGGTGTGTCCTGCCAGAGTGTGGGTGTAAACCATGGGGTGTGTCCTGCCAGAGTGTGGGTGTAAACCATGGGGTGTGTCCTGCCAGAGTGTGGGTGTAAACCGTGTGATGTGTCCTGCCAGAGTGTGGGTGTAAACCCTGGGGTGTGTCCTGCCAGAGTGTGGGTGTAAACCCTGGAATATGCCACAGTGTGGGTGTAAACCCTGGGATGTGTCGTGCCAAAGTGTGGGTGTAAACCCTGGGATGTGTCCTGCCAGAGTGTGGGTGTAAACCATGGGGTGTGTCCTGCCAGAGTGTGGGTGTAAACCCTGGGGTGTGTCCTGCCAGAGTGTAGATTTGTGCTGTATTGTGGAAGGAGCAAACTGGTAACCTTTCTTGTGGTGTGTTGCAGTGTGTGTGGTGGCCGCCGGTGTGGTTCCCTGGTCAGTAGTGAACCTCCTCCTTCCTCTCATGTTCCTGACCATGTTTGGATCAGCTGCAGTTTGTTGTTGTTCTTTACTCCATCATTGCTGGCACTCGCTGGAGCTGTTCCTTCATCGCTCAAGGCCTAGAATGCCGTCGTCATTAATTGTCTAATTAGGATTTATATTTTCTGGCTAACTGTAACATAACTCCGGCGTGTTCTTGTTAAGGTTAACAGGCCAGGGCTCGCTGATCATAGTCACCCAGGACTTGTTAATGTAGCGGTCAGACCACACCCTTCTTGACTTCATCATAGCCCCGTGCCTGCAACTCAGGAGAAACCTCGAAATAGTGAGCCAGTTGGTGGTTTGATGTTTCCTAACAATCGTAGGCGTATTCAGCAGCTGCAGTGGCTTGTAGAGTCGGTGCGCTGAGGAGTTTGTTCACAGGTGTGTTGAGAGAGAGTGTTGGCCTTGCTCGGCTTCTTGGCATGTCTCCCAGCATCCTTCCCGGCGTCCAACAGCTTGATGGTCGACCAAAGTCCCAACCCAGCAGTCTGGGCTGTGGGGGTAGAAGAACCCGCAAAACTTAAACTTAAACAAGTACGTATTTGTACTGGTTGAATTTGGAGATTTGTATTAAGTTTTATTGTTTTCACTCTTGTTGTGGGTATAGGTGATATTTTTTTTTAACTGAGGAGAAAAATTTATGAAAATTCCATGAGGACCAGATGGGAAGACATACAGACATGACTTTTAAAACATAAATTCAACAGCCAGGTAGTACTAGTACTACAGAAGACAAGGAAACAGGCGAAACTGTGAGGACCCTGGTTGGATGTGCATTCAAAGACTAAATCATCAGATTGGTCAAGGATCGCAGACGTCGAGGACAAAATGAACCTTAGCAAAAACATAAACCGTCAACATAAACGGTTGCAATCATTACGACATGACACACTGAAACTAAGGAAGGTGGCTGTGTTAGTTGAACCCTTCGACGAAGAATAGGAGCCAGCGGTAAACATCATACAACTCAAACCAGCAAAGACTAGAGTTTCCCTATTTTTTGTTCATAGTAATTACTTTCAGTTCTTTATTTTGCTAAACAGTTTAATGGTAATAAAGAATTTGGTGATCACATCAAACCTGATTAATTCTAAGCATTACCAAATATGGCACGAAGTAAAACTGGTGTTTGGCGATCGGTTTTGCAATTGTTAATCCATTGCTTCCATTGTTATAGTGTGAGAGTAAATCTGAGGATAAGTTACGAGTTTAAGATCAGCGAGAGCAGGAGAAACATAGAATGGCAGAAGAGCTGAGGCTTGCCACATGGATGGATTTATCCACCAGGTACTGATGTCTTGCTGACATCTCGTACAGCACCCATATCGTACGCTGGCTTCAGGGGCACGCTACGCTATCCCTGCTGCTCATTCTGAGACCTGTAGTTAGGACATGGTCTACCAGGATGTTTACTACTGTAGGTAATGTCGTGGAACCTGGCTGTTATAATGGTATAGTTTCAGAAGAGGTATGTGTAACCTCAGATGGGATCTGTTCTATCTCCAGGGATGGGTCATTATTCAGAGATGATCCTGCGCATGTGTCACACGTAACATGAAGCTGAAAATATCACACCACAGCAGCGTAAATCATTCCATCCCTGCCATTACATGCCTAGCTATTGTTTCCGTTTGGGCAAACACGAAGGTTCTGAAGTAAGAATAACAAAGACTTGTAATCACATATTCTCATGATTGAGGAGAATAACACGGGCTTCTTACGTGAACCAGTGTAGGAACTAATCATACTACAGAGATCAGTAGATGAACAGACTTAATACTAAGGTAAGTGATAAAGCAAGGCTTGGTGCTGCTGCTGCTGCACCTTTGCACCAGTTATTACCAGAGTAGCACGGTCGAATGTGTCCCTCCTTCCAGTAATGGTTTGAATTGTGATCCCCTCCCGGTCACACATACATTAGATGCATATAAAGATAGGTATGTGATCTAGGAAGGCCGTCTTACACGAGAGAGCGCACTAGTATATATCCTCCACACAAACCCCAAATCTGTCGGTACTGGTTATCATCAGTCCTAAAATGTATCATAATCACTGAATGATTTTTGCATTGGTTGACATGGAACACATTATTGGTACAACCTGCAACTTGTCGTAACCTTTCACCTCTTTCACATTATATCGGCTGTGTGGAGAGATATCTGGTACATCTGGAATGTGGCCAGGTAGTGGTCAGGAAACGGAAAACATAGAATTGCGCAATTTCGGTGAACTTTGACCCCTTACGAATGGCCAAGAATGATCAGATCACAGGTTTTATATACGCATCATTTCGGGCATGTGAGCATTTGATTGTGTCAGATTTCATGAACACAGCTTGGAATATGGAAATATATAGAAAGAGATATAAATGGTGCTCATAATCCCTAGAAATATTGAAAATAGATTGAAACATAGATTTCTGGTGGTCTTTGTATAGAGTTTGTGGAGAGGTCTGTGTATGCAGGGGGTCGTCTCCGTTGATTCAGACTGTAATGAATGACAGTCTTTATTATACATTTTTCCATTGTTTAACATTTGTCCGTATAAAATTCTTTATAAACCTACATAAATAAGTCGATGAATTATGGTAAGTTGATAAAGGTTTCATGGCGTATTGAACTTAAGGTACACGCTTACTTATTTTGTCAGTTGTTCCTGAAAATGAAGGAATAACACTGTATTGGTCATTGTTGGAACGAAAATAAATGAGAATTGAGAATAAGGAACTTCAGAAACAATGTCTTACTTCCTGTGGAGGGGGACACTAAGACCTTCCTTTGGAGGGAGACGATAAGAATCCTTTGGAGGGAAGGAGTGAGTAAGACCTTCCTTTGGAGTGAGGGAGACAATAAGACCTTCCTTTGGAGGGAAACGATAAGACTTTCCCTCGGTGGGAAACAGTAAGACCTTCTTTGCCTTTGGAGGGAGGCATTGATACTTTCCTTTGGAGGGAGACTGTAAGATTTGAGTCATCGTAGTGATTGATTAGTAAAGCTGTAGTAGAAATGATGAATATTTGTTTTACCAAAATATTTATAATCAATTACTCCAGGATCTTTTTTTTTTTTTTCTTCTTCTTCTTCTTTAAGTCCCAATGTTAACAAGGACATTTATTCCTGCTGTTCTTGCAGCCCAAGGCTGCGCTGCCTCCAGTAGCACGGAAATGTGGACCCCTTTGGAGCGAGAAGGTCTTTGCTGAGACAGTATTCCCAATAATACAATATCACCAGAGATGAGTTTTCGATCGCGGTGTAACCTCTTATAGGCGGAGACCGGTAACAACTAATATATGTATATATATGTATATATAAATAAATATATATATATATATATATATATATATATATATATATATATATATATATATATATATATATATATATATATTTTTTTTTTTTTTTTTTTTTTCAAACTATTCGCCATTTCCCGCGTTAGCGAGGTAGCGTTAAGAACAGAGAACTGGGCCTTTGAGGGAATATCCTCACCTGGCCCCCTTCTCTGTTCCTTCTTTTGGAAAATTAAAAAAAATTAATGAGAGGGGAGGATATATATAACAAGTAGTGGTGATGTGAGAAGGAGATGGAATGAGTATTTTGAAGGTTTGTTGAATGTGTCTGATGACAGAGTGGCAGATATAGGGTGTTTGGGTCGAGGTGGTGTGCAAAGTGAGAGGGTTAGGGAAAATGATTTGGTAAACAGAGAGGAGGTAGTAAAAGCTTTGCGGAAGATGAAAGCCGGCAAGGCAGCAGGTTTGGATGGTATTGCAGTGGAATTTATTAAAAAAGGGGGTGACTGTATTGTTGAATGGTTGGTAAGGTTATTTAATGTATGTATGACTCATGGTGAGGTGCCTGAGGATTGGCGGAATGCGTGCATAGTGCCATTGTACAAAGGCAAAGGGGATAAGAGTGAGTGCTCAAATTACAGAGGTATAAGTTTGTTGAGTATTCCTGGTAAATTATATGGGAGAGTATTGATTGAGAGGGTGAAGGCATGTACAGAGCATCAGATTGGGGAAGAGCAGTGTGGTTTCAGAAGTGGTAGAGGATGTGTGGATCAGGTGTTTGCTTTGAAGAATGTATGCGAGAAATACTTAGAAAAGCAAATGGATTTGTATGTAGCATTTATGGATCTGGAGAAGGCATATGATAGAGTTGATAGAGATGCTCTGTGGAAGGTATTAAGAATATATGGTGTTGGAGGCAAGTTGTTAGAAGCAGTGAAAAGTTTTTATCGAGGATGTAAGGCATGTGTACGTGTAGGAAGAGAGGAAAGTGATTGGTTCTCAGTGAATGTAGGTTTGCGGCAGGGGTGTGTGATGTCTCCATGGTTGTTTAATTTGTTTATGGATGGGGTTGTTAGGGAGGTAAATGCAAGAGTCTTGGAAAGAGGGGCAAGTATGAAGTCTGTTGGGGATGAGAGAGCTTGGGAAGTGAGTCAGTTGTTGTTCGCTGATGATACAGCGCTGGTGGCGGATTCATGTGAGAAACTGCAGAAGCTGGTGACGGAGTTTGGTAAAGTGTGTGGAAGAAGAAAGTTAAGAGTAAATGTGAATAAGAGCAAGGTTATTAGGTACAGTAGGGTTGAGGGTCAAGTCAATTGGGAGGTGAGTTTGAATGGAGAAAAACTGGAGGAAGTGAAGTGTTTTAGATATCTGGGAGTGGATCTGTCAGCGGATGGAACCATGGAAGCGGAAGTGGATCATAGGGTGGGGGAGGGGGCGAAAATTTTGGGAGCCTTGAAAAATGTGTGGAAGTCGAGAACATTATCCCGGAAAGCAAAAATGGGTATGTTTGAAGGAATAGTAGTTCCAACAATGTTGTATGGTTGCGAGGCGTGGGCTATGGATAGAGTTGTGCGCAGGAGGATGGATGTGCTGGAAATGAGATGTTTGAGGACAATGTGTGGTGTGAGGTGGTTTGATCGAGTAAGTAACGTAAGGGTAAGAGAGATGTGTGGAAATAAAAAGAGCGTGGTTGAGAGAGCAGAAGAGGGTGTTTTGAAATGGTTTGGGCACATGGAGAGAATGAGTGAGGAAAGATTGACCAAGAGGATATATGTGTCGGAGGTGGAGGGAACGAGGAGAAGAGGGAGACCAAATTGGAGGTGGAAAGATGGAGTGAAAAGGATTTTGTGTGATCGGGGCCTGAACATGCAGGAGGGTGAAAGGAGGGCAAGGAATAGAGTGAATTGGAGCGATGTGGTATACAGGGGTTGACGTGCTGTCAGTGGATTGAATCAGGGCATGTGAAGCGTCTGGGGTAAACCATGGAAAGCTGTGTAGGTATGTATATTTGCGTGTGTGGACGTGTGTATGTACATGTGTATGGGGGGGGTTGGGCCATTTCTTTCGTCTGTTTCCTTGCGCTACCTCGCAAACGCGGGAGACAGCGACAAAGTATAAAAAAAAAAAAAAAAAAAAAAAATATATATATATATATATATATTCATGTGTGTGTGTGTGTGTGTGTGTGTGCTGAAAATCACAACAAACACGCAACTCAGTAGATGCATAAACACATCTAGGAAGAGAAAACACGAGAATCGTGAGCGCTTGTGTTTATTACCACATCTTGGGAGCACTAGTTGTTGGGCTTTGTAACTGTGTAGCTCGTCCTCTGAAGATGTGCTGATACAGGGAGGCGCCAAGGATTCTCATGTTTCCTTTTCCTGTTGAGTTGCTTCCCAGTGAATGTCGGTTTGCGGCAGGGGTGCGTGATGTCTCCATGGTTGTTTGATTTGCTTATGGATGGGGTGGTTAGGGAGGTGAATGCAAGAGTTTTGGAGAGAGGGACGAGTATGCAGTCTGTTGTGGATGAGAGGGCTTGGGAAGTGTCAGTTGTTGTTCGCTGATGATACATCGCTGGTGGGTGATTTTGGCGAGAAACTGCAGACGCTGGTGACTGAGTTTGGTAAAGTGTGTGACTGTGAAAGAAGAAAGCTGAGAGTAAAAGTGGATAAGAGCAAGGTTATTAGGTTCAGTAGGGTTGAGGGGCAAGTTGATTCGGAAGTAAGTTTAAATGGAGAAAAACTGGAGGAAGTGAAGTGTTTTAGAGATCTGGGAGTGGATTTAGCAGCGGATGGAACCATGGAAGCGGAAGTGAGTCACAGGGTGGGGGAGGGGGCGAAGGTTCTGGGAGCGTTGAAGAATTTGTAGAAGGCGAGAACCTTATCTCGGAGAGCAAAAATGGGTATGTTTAAAGGAATAGTGGTTCTAACAAAGTTATATAGTTGCGAGACATGGGCTATATATAGGGTTGTGCGGAGGAGGGTGGATGTGTTGGAAATGAAATGTTTGAGGACAGTATGTGGTGTGAGGTGGTTTGATCGAGTAAGTAAGAGAGATGTGTGGTAATAAAGAGTGTGGTTGAAAGAGCAGAAGAGATTGTACTGAAATAGTTTGGTCACATGGAGAGAGTGAGTGAGGAAAGATTGACAAAGAGGATATATGTGTCAGAGGTGAAGGGAAGAAGGAGAAGCGGGTGACCAGATTGGAGGTGGAAGGATGGAGTCAAAAAGATTTTGAGCGATCGGGGCCTGAGCATACAGGAGGGTGAAAGGCATGCAAGGAAGACTGAAGTGGAACGATGTGATATACCGGGGTGGACGTGCTCTCAATGGATTAAACCAAGGCATGTGAAGCGTCTGGGGTAAACCCTGGAAAGTTTTGTGGGGCCTGGATGTGGAAATTGAGCTATGGTTTCAGTGCATTGTACATGACAACTAGAGACTGAGTGTGAACGAACGTGGCCTTTGTTGTCTTTTCCTAGCGCTACCTCGCGCGGGGAGGGGGTTGTCATTTCATGTGTGGTGGGGTGGCGACGGGAATGAATAAAGGCAGCAAGTATGAATTATGTACATGTGTATATGTATATATATGTGTACGTTGAAATGTATAGGTATGTATATGTGCGTGTGTGGACGTGTATATATATACATGTGTATGTGGGTGGGTTGGGCCATTCTTTCGTCTGTTTCCTTGCGCTACCTCGCTAACGCGGGAGACAGCGACAAAGTATAATAAATGAATTCTATATATATATATATATATATATATATATATATATATATATATATACAGAGTGTGATGAGATTAGCAAATTTTCCGCATATCAGAAAAAAAAAATGTTTTGTTGGCCCTTTTTTTTTTCTGGTTGACCTGTATAGCTGAGCTGCTCTGTCCGTAACAATTACTGATGCCACGCTGGGACGGTGCACGTGATCAACATCAGGGGAAGGTCAGGTGAATAATGATTCCTGCAAACCGAGACTGTAAAGTGGATGGATCTCCAGGAATCTGTCGTTATGAAATATTTCTCAGCGCAGGAAGAGGAAGGGGCCCAAAAAAAAGGGTGGCAAGAAAAAAGTATTTTCTTATCGTTCCTACACATGTTGTATGTTAATAAGGATATACAGATAGATTCCTGATGATTTCAGGACTTGATGCATTACTTCACCATCACTGCTAGTCACTGGTATCGGGATAATGCACAAGATGCGTCCAGGCACAACCCGAGTATCGCAAGGATAATGTTTTTGATAACGGTGTGTCGTGGTTCGCGTACTGCTGCGTGCGTCTTTCCTGTCATTATCATAACGGGCAAAAGTATCCTGAGAAATTTTGGCAGTTGATCGCTGAAATGATTTTAAGGTTTGTGTTGGAATGCTGGATGCATAAAAGATTATGCATCTTGAAGGTGCAAGTAATAATTACGTGATAAGTTATTCAAACGTTAAATTCCAAGATGCAAAATTTCATGGTCTGAGCGTTTGGATATTATGTAAACATTGTATGACAGGTAATCATTATTACTGCAATTTATAGCGTAAGTCACTAATGTGTTTTTAATTGTAGTTAGATACGTCTCACTTGCCATATGTCTAATTCATTTTTACTTTTTTCCAGGTACGTGTCGTTGTAAGTGAGGGCAGGAAAGCTGTACGAAGGTAAGTAGCCGCCAGTGTCATGTTTAATTCAGTACACTACGTTACACAGCTGCTCGTGGTACCGACCCGGGACACAGGACTTGAAGAAGTTAACAGGTCAGAGAGGAAAATCATTTATACATTCAGTATAATATCCAGGTTGTACTGTATATTACCACGGGAAATACGACTTTGTATTTTTGGTTCCCCTAGTGGTGTTGTAACCATTCCTTCTGTATATCATCTACGCTGCTCAGATGTACAGGAACCATGTACGTGTCTTATACAGTGCAAGGCAGCTTGTCCATTAGGGTACAAGTGTTTGTGCATCTCGCAAACTTGATTTTATTTTAATATAGAAACAGTTTTATATTTTATTGAATGTGATGTTTTTATGTCATACGTGGAGAATACGGATGTAATCATCAGTTTTATATAAAGTATCGTAAACAATCATTAGTTATATATATAAACAATATCGTAAATAATCAATAGTTTTCTATAACCATTATCGTAAACTCTTCAAGTGAATACGTCAAAAATATTTTCATGTTTAAACGTTTCGGTAAAGTGTTAGTCTCAGTAGATAGCAGTTAGCTGTTTGAGCAGTACATAATCCCCAGCAAGCCTGGCTAATTCCGGGAAATATCTGTGTTTGTCTTAAAGATGATGGAGCTGCCTGCTGCCTTGTTCTGGCTCGATCATCCACTGTACAGGCAGCTTGTGGGTGTGGGGGCCTGGCTGTACCACCCTGGTGGTGGTGCAGCACGCTCGCTGTCGGGGGTCAGCGGTCTCCAGCTTGGGTCAGAGCTTAAGGCCTGCACCTCAGGGGAGCCTGACAATGGTGTGGACGGGTCACAGTTTAATGCATGACTGGCAGTGTGCTGCGCGTGGGTGATGCGTAGTTGTCTTTCGGTAGTAATATCTGAAGTTTGGCTTCAGTGTCAGAACATCTGGAGTGTGATCATGGGGGGTCGCCCCAAGCCTGAAGTCTGGTAGCCAGAGACTGGGACATCTTCATGAAGCTTGTAATAACATCAGGGGGTGGAACCCGCCCAGGCAGGACATCATGTAATACACCACCACGAGGAACAACCCGGTGGCCGGAGATAACCCTGTAAAGATCATGGCTACATCAGGTAGGAAACCACATCAACACAAGATAACGGGACTGTATCGTCCTACAAGGATGTCCACAAGGGGTCACTCAGGCTTGTCTGAGGCTCCGGCCTAGGGTCTGCTTATTGTAGTCGACCTCGTCTCGGAAGCGACCAAGGTTACGTCCATGGATCGGTCTTCCAGCATTTGACCGTCTGTGCACGTCTTGATAATGCTAAATATTGACCCCAGTATACGTACATGATCTGGTCCTGGGTAAAGGAGGATGAATCGAAGATAACATAAGAGGAAAAAAAAATGTGTAGCCATGTACGTTCTTGTCAGGGAGGGAGTATAAGACAATTGATGTTCTTGGACGGAAAAATGATGCCCAAATGGTCAGGAGGAAATTATGCAGCTCATTAAATACAGAATTAATCGTCCCTCCAGCCACCAGGTACAGCAACTTCCAGAGGCACTCCGCCCAGCCTCAGGGGAGAATGGCCAGAAAGCTGACGTCTGACGCAGTGTCTGGTGATGCGATCGTTATGATGCCTGATTCTTTCGCTCCACGTCGAGGCTTTGGAACTGTCTACCTTCTAATGTCTTTCACAACAACCATGATCTGGCTTATTTCAAAAGACACGTCTTTCATTTCCTCCAAAATTCATAAATACTTTCCCTTATGTTTCCTTATTCCGTTTCATGATTCTCTCCATTTCAATTAAGGCTCGACCTGGATGTGGATTTCGTCCTTGAATTTGTTTTTGTGTTGGCTTATATGGTGTGGGTGAGTATATTTGTGTGTACGTATGTTTTTTCGTCTCTGTATTCTTACGCTTTTGTTAAGGTATATGTGATTCGTATATGTGTGTGAACATTTGATTATATTATTGCTTGTGTGTGTGTGTGTGTGTGTGTGTGTGTGTGTGTGTGTGTGTGTTTTGCCTGCGTATGTCATGAATATTTCTATCATTACATGCTGTCTTTTTACCAATATATAGTACTCCTGTTTGTAACGATATATGTATTTATATGCAATGTTATTGCTTGTGTGCTTCTTCCGTTGCGACGAATTGAATATAAATGATATACATCCAATTTCTGAAAGCTGCACGGAAGAATGTAAAATAATGATAATGATAATTAAAAAAATGTAAATTAGACACGATGAAGACGACATAGGATTATTGTAAGTTAAGCACGATGAAGATAACATAGAAATATAAAGTTGATAATGACTAAAAACCATTTTGATCATCAAAGATAACTCCTAAAGCAGGTTGTATGTGTAGTGTTGAATACCTTACAACATAATGATATTTTCCTTTTGTCATAATACTGGTGGTATCCAAATGCTGTGTACAAAAAGATGAATTATCCTACGAATCACCAGTGTTGAATCCTCTATGTAGGCATTTAAAAGCTTTGAAAGGAAACAAATTCATCTGTAAAACTGATTCGAATAACTGTGGAAATCGACGCTTCGTTCATCGCTTAGAATCGGATAAAAGAAGTCCTCGAGTCATCCAAGACGTACATTAACACATACATAAGAGAGCTCTTGATAATCATGATTATAATTACTCTTCATTAACACGGGTAGTCTCCCAAGTTACGTTCTTATATAATCTGCTTGACTCAAGAATTACTCATTATCTTGTCTTTTTTATTTTTGAGGGTCCAATAACGGACAAAAGTCCACATCAAGGCCGTTCCTTATTTGGGATAGAGAGTGGATTATGAAAGGGAGGAATAAGAGACAAGGGAAAGTACTGAGCAATTTTGGAGGAAGTAAATGAATTTGTCTGATAATGTGCCTGGCCATAGTTATTGGGAAAAACATGAGAGGGTAGAAAGTCCCAAAGCTTCAAGGTGTAAGGAAACAGTTATCAAAATGGCCCACTCTTGAGTTGCCAACGGTCACACACTAATTATGCATGTTGACGCAGCAGCTTGACGAGTATTGTGTGGTCTAGCTAGTGATGAGGGGTACACAAGCAGCCAGCTCTCAGGAGCGAAAACCACATTGATTCCTTTAGAAGAGGGAAAATGAACAACAATGCGACGTAGGGTGTGTATGTGTGTGTATATACAAGAGGTTACGACAGGGTGTGTATGATTAAGCTAAAAATGGTGTGTGCGAACAAGGTGAAGACGTGTTGCATATGTGCAAGGTTAAGAGACGGTACAACACAAATGTGATGCACACAGATAGTCAGAGCAACAGCTTGTGTGGCTCTGCTTGTTTTCCAGTGTACGCTCAGGTTAGGTGTGACTCCGTTTGTCTTCCAGTGTACGCACAAGTCTAGGGTTCACACCGATTACCGGTGGGAAGCGCTGCACGTGTGTGGTGGGACGTGATTTGCATAAAGGTGTTTTTGTCCCTGAGGAATTAGCGGGAACCCTCTTCAGTCAGGTGGTCGTTTTTGTGGGCGATTCGTTGCGCAACTTAGGGTAATGTAGCGTGGGCTGGTGTTAGTGTACGTACGGTTATGAAGGTTAAGGTTGTCTGGTGTGAAGATAACGCAAGGTTATAGAGGTCATACTTATATGTTATACCGGTTGTGGTTTAAAGGTTTTATGGAGTACATTGTTCTTAAAGGCTTAGTAGCAGATGTCATGTTATGTAAGATTATACATGTGGAGGGCATTATCTTTTTATTTTGATTAAGCTTCAGTCATGGACAGACAGACGCCCTTAGCCTTACGTGAAACACGTGGAAGTCCTCATGAAAGCCATGCTTATGTGAAACTTGAGAAAATCTTCATCGAAGCGCCATGCTTTATGTGAGGCATGAGAAAGTCCTCTTGAGAGTCATGCCAGTGTGAAACATGAAAGTCCTCATGGAAGTCATGCCTTATGTGAAGCTGAGAAAGTCGTTGTGGCAGCCATGCCTTATGTGACGCATGAGTAAGAGGTAAAAAAGTTGAGAACAGTTACATTTTAAAAGAGTTTTTAAGGAAGTAGAATAACCTGCTTATTGAAAACCATTCGGTCTTTGCTGTTGGAAAGAGTATGAGAAGGTAAAAGAGTTCCAAAGCTTAGAGACATGTATGAGTTACCTGTGGTTTTACAAATGTATGGACACTGCTAACTAGTATGAATGTTACTGAAGCTGTAAGTTAGTGGTTCTGGCAGTAAAGCCTGGCAAAAACTGGTATGCTAATTCAGTAGTTAGATCTATCCTCTACTTTGTGTAATTACCTGTAATTACCTATTTGTGATGTACGGGGGGAGTTTTTACACCCGTGGTGGCCCATCTCTTGAACATTCTTTAGTTTCATACAACTTGATAGATTTGTGTATTTCGTCTGCGCTAATTATGTCCTCGGTGATCTTTTTCCATTTATCCACCTTTCTTATACTGAATTTACTTCTTTGCCTCTTATTTTAACAAGTTTCATGCTTCAAGATATGTCATCTGGTTACTCTTGATCCCTACATCTCTCGGCGAGCTGTTCACTGTCCACGTGACCGATCTGTTTTGAACCGTAAAGGTTCTGATCAGGTCACCCCTCACTGTCCTCTCGCCCAGGATGAGCTTATTTAAAGCCTTTAGCCTTTCCATGTAGCTCGGCACTCTTAGTTCTGGTACCGTCTTGTTGCCCTCCTCTGGACCTTCTCTACTAGTTCTTTGTACTTCTTTAGGTGCGGTGACCAAAGTTGAACTTATGGAGAATATGAACAGCTTGCACCTTGTGTGTGTGTGTGTGTGTGTGTGTGTGTGTGTGTGTGTGCTTTTTTGCAGAGTACAGGGTTTTTTCACTCCTTTGGCCCCATCTCATGAATTTCGTCAATCATAAGAATTTTAAATCTTTTGTGTACTATCAGTATTCACAATTTCATTTCTTGTTTATACCTTCCGTTTGCTACTTGTCTGCTGTAAAAGTCCCTATTTACATATTATCTAACAACTTGCTTGCTTAATTTCTCTTTATGGCTTCGAGTTGTCGTCTTTGCATTTTCCAAGACCTGTTACCATCATCAAACTGGTTTAAGTATCTAAAGGTTGTGATCAATTCACCCTTTACTCTTTTCTCCTCCATGGTAGACAAATGTATAGCCTCACATCTTTCACTGTAGCTCTGATCTCTTGATTCTTGTATCGTTTTTGTTCCTTCCTCCGGATGTTGTGTATTAACCTAACTAGAGAAGCTTGTCTTACTTTTGACCCAATGTAAGATATGAACAGCTTGTTGAATATTTCCTCACCTGTCTCCTGTACTTGAATCAGTTCTAATATTTTGCCGGCAGACACTATGACTTATGAGTCCGACTTATTACTCCCTTTACTGGAGCTATCGCGACAGTTTAGGTACAATGTTGACACTGCAGATTTCTGTAGCTTGTGTCCTACTAGATGGTGTTCGTATCGAGGCCTTCTGTGTGTGTGTGTGTGTGTGTGTGTGTGTGTGTGTGTGTGTGTGTGTGTGTCGTCGCCATAACGTTGTATATACTCAGGCTGGATTTCGTCACCCATCCAGGAGACCGACTACACGGTTTGTCTTGGTCCCCTTGTTGGTTGATGCCATCCTCAGCATAAAACACTAGTGACCCTAACCCATTCCGAGAACTCCTCTAACATATGTCTTTCGTTTCCTTCCGCTAAAGTATTCTAATGTCCTTTGAAGGAATCTCTCTCTCTCTCTCTCTCTCTCTCTCTCTCTCTCTCTCTCTCTCTCTCTCTCTCTCTCTCCATTCCATCTTGAGGACTTTTTTTTATTGTACCATCGTTCCTTGTGGTATTATGGCAAATGCTTTCTTGCAGCCCAGATTACACACAACCCCTCACTTGTCTCGTGGAAGTCCAAGCCATGGCCTTCTTTTTATAAAATGTCTGTAGTCTCTCGCTTAAGTAGTTTTTTCTTCATATATTCATCCATTGTAGCCTCTTGATCATCTATACGTGTTTTTCCAGATCACGCTCGTTAGACAGTGTTCTGTAGTTCAGCGTAATTTTCCTGCCTCCCCTCTTAAAGATAGGCATGACATTTGCCCCCTGCCTTTCCTTACCCACTTTACCCTCCTCCAGCGACATCTTGAACGAGACTTTAGGTGTCTCGCGTATGTGCACGATTTTTCCGCGCATTTGGAGAAACTTTATGAGGGCCATGATACCTTATACGGATCAAGGCCCTATAGCGGTCTGTCTTATCTTTAAACGTCATTGCTTTCCAAGACCTTTCCACTCTCAGCTTACTCACATGTGTGTGTGTGTGTGTGTGTGTGTGTGTGTGTGTGTGTGTGTGTGTTTGAAACCTTGATGCTGGTCCTAGGGGTACAACAAGGGCCATATAATCACACAGTGAGATTGTTTATAGTCTGAGAATTATCTTGAACACGTGAAGAAGATGTAGAGGCTTAGACTATTTTGGTTGGTGGTTGTAACTCTTCGTTGACGGCCTTAATGACCGTGGTGGTTGATAGGCCTAAAGCCCAAATGACCAGCCAATCTCAGGGGTCATTTTGTTGTGGCCCACGGCGCAGTCTGTGACCAGGTGAGGCCCTGATCAGCCAAGCCACGTTGTTGGTGCTGGAGGTCTACATTTCTCATATGTTGGACAATGTGAATGTTCCGCTACCCCTTGGATAGATTATCATTGGACAGAAAGGAGTGCAGTCTTGTCGAGCAACTCGCACCATAGGACTCTATATCATTTTCCTGCTCCTGCGTGGAGTGTAGCCTCAGAGCTTGTGGTATCCCACCAGGAAGGGGACCTGATGTAAATGAAGCACCTTATGAATCATCCCATGGCCTTCCATATATATATGTCAGTGGTAAGTTGTAGTGGGTAGTGAGCGAAGAGGCCTGGTCTGATTACGCTTTGGTAGGATATGAAATTAATGGGATTATCGTCGTCTGTTGAGTTGTATCTCAGGATTATTTCTATTCTTATGTTGGCTCTGGTCATGGACGAAAGTTCATATTAAGACTAAGCCCTGATTGCTAAAGGTTAAAGAGAGGGAGAAATGAGAAGATAAATGTGAAATTATTTGATTTTATAAGGGAAAATGTGCCTTTCAAAAAGGGGCACGTTTCACCTGTTAGGAAAGACATGAGGGTTAAAGAATGTCAAACCTCAGCTATGTATGAGAGATGACATTACACCGGCCTACCCTTGCGTTGTCAAAGGCTTCACAGCAATTCTCTGACGCAGTAGCTTGTCGAGTATTTCATGGTTTAGCATTTGGCGGGCTCAACACTACTTCGTTAAGGCAAGTAGGGCAAACAGCGAGACCAGACTGGTAGAGTTTATAAGTCTGAAATTAATTGTACTCTACTCTTTTTGTATGTAGAACTAGAACCTGCCTAGATGCGAGATTTCCTCGCACAGTTTATTTCCTACACATCCTGTGTGTTACTAACTTCTGTGATCTAGGGCCCATGGACACATCTGTACAACACCGTCGGCAGTACTGTACTGTCAGACATACTCACCTTTGCCCTCACAGTCAGTGACCTCCACTTCCACACTCACCCTAATGCTCGTAGGATCTTTTCCCCCTCACACTCCCTATAGTTCACTTCATCTCCTTATGTTCCATTCGCTTTCATTGTCCACACAGACGTATGTGAATTGTCACACTTCCTCTGGGTTCGTTCCATTCAAACTACACTCCACCTGACCTGTCAGCCTCCGCTGCCAAACCTTACTTTTATTTGCAGTAACTGTCAACTTTTTCCTTCCACACACACTCCCAAATTCTGAGTTTCTCACTCAAATCTGTTAAAGCTTCGTGTCATCAGCAAACAGCAACTGAATCCAATGTTTTTTCCCGGTTCCTTTGCATCAGAAGAGGAATAATTTCTGCTACAAAATCCGAAAAGACAGCAGGTGCATCACGCAAGCAGCCGCAGTACTTCAAGGGAAGGTCGAAAAATGATGTTCGCGGATTAGTTTCGTAGGTGGTACTAAAGTGGTGGTGTTCACATTTAGAAGCCGCAGCTGAAGGAGGAGGTGGAGGTGAGGTTCATGATGAAACATAAGTTAGTGTGGTCAGATGAACCAGCAAGAGGCGAGGATCTGTAGTTAATAGCGCGAAAATTAGAGGGAAGATACAGATCCGAAGCGTTAGAAGCGATATCGTGACAATCTGGTATGTAGATAGGTTGGGTAAAAGTTTTCTTCAGATCATTAAGAATGGAAAACGGAAGGCTTTAATCCCCCCACCATATGCACTGGAGAAATTCAATCATTCCCTGCGGTGTACGATGAAGTCTGTGAAGAAGTAGAGAACCTGAGGTTGAGACTGAGATCGGTGACTGGAGACATACAGTTTACACCAGGAAACTCGTGGAAAGCATAGTTCCCAGTCTACAATAAAGATGGATCCCAGAGTCGACGGCATTGCGACCCGTGGATGTGTGAGCTCGTACCAGAATTGTGGAAGATGACCAGTGGAAAGTTCAAGCCATCTGTTAGCGGTTGGTGGGTCATTTCTTGCTGTGTGTTCCGTCTTCTAATGATGATGGAGTGAGGGTGCAGGGGCTTGAAATATGCAGAGTGGATACAAGATGTTTGGTAATGCTTAAGATCTTTAAACATATCAACAGAGTAGTCGACAGAGAAGAATCAACAGATTTGATTTCGAGTAAGACAAGGGAGTACGTCATATGAACGTTAAGTTTATATCTAGGGAAAAGCATTTCTTAAATCCTTTAGGTACACATAAACGGTGCAAGCAAATGGTACCTGCTGTTTCTTAGGGCGTGAATGACAGTGATGATTTAGTTCGTACTTGTACCTGTAATATACATACGTTACAAGTTATAAGATTAATGGTGCAGAACATGAAAGTTTCAAAATGGTCTGGTCATGAAATGTAAGTGAGCTTAGCGAGTGTGTGCAGGTGTGTGGGATTGGTTGTAGTAACAGGTCGGGGAAGACGCGCCTGCTGCTGCGGTGGAGGTATAGTCAGCAGTTTGTGTGTGTGCAGTTACCTACCTCTTCGTCCTGTACGCTCTTGGCTCCCCATCTCGTGCGTGTGTGTGTGTGTGTGTGTGTGTGTGTATGTGTGTGTTTGTGTATGTGTGTTTATGCGTGTGTGCATACGGGTGGGAATATAATACTCGTTGGGCCCGCTTCATACCTCTGTCTCAGCGTCATTCAGATCTTGAATATTATAGTGGTATTCGCATTTACTTGCTGTTTGCTTCACTTGCTTCCTGAGTCCACAGCTCAGTTGATGAAGAAATGCTTTCCCATATTTCCCCATGCTCTTACCCTTTTGTTATACTCCTTTTATTTAATGTCGAAGAACAGTTCTGTGTGTGTGTGTGTGTGTGTGTGTGTGTGTGTGTGTGTGTGTGTGTGTGTGTGTGAGTATGTATTCTGGCTGCAGTCCAAATCAGTAAGCAAAGTTCTCGTAAATATGGGGTGTCGCTGTTGTCTTCCTTGGCAGAACATGTCGAGTACTGTAGGTGAAGAATTATTAAGTCCCGTCATTACCTTTCATGCAGGACATTACTTATTATTAGATTATGTATATTAATTATCAGACATCGAAATGAGATTGGAAGTAATCATTGGCTGAGCAAATTATGTTTAGTGTTGTGAAGGTAGGTTGAAATACATGTACCGTGCCTGACTCTCTTGTGGTGTGTCGTAACAGTATGGATCTGATCCGAGGGTATTGGTCAGGCGAGGCAGCACGGTTGGGTGGTGTGGGTCCAGCAGTACTGTGCTGGTGATCCTGGTCGTGAATAATGGTCTCCACACGGCCTCCCCGGCCATCGTCACCACCCGCCTCCTCCTCCTCCTCCCGCCGCCAGCAGGTTCATTTCTTCGGCTGAGCGGTACCTGTATTCGGTTGGCAATTATCATTTATCATTTTATTCCGACAAGTTATGCCTCAGTTTGTTTATCACTTTCATCAATGAGATTAGTGGTATGGTTCACACATGCTGTGTGAGCACAACCGTCTTGTATTAATATAATTCACTGTTCTGATGTATGTGATACTGATCACAAAGGCTTCTCGTCGGCGCTGGAGACGGTGTGTGTCGAGGGGCAGGGAGCAGGAGGGAGTTCTCACTGTGCAAACCGTAGCAGCCAAGTCATGGTGGCCAATCCAAGATGAATAGAAGGTCCTAACCGCTCTGTAATTAGACTATGCATAACTTCCTGGGCGGTGGGTACCTGGGCGTGAGGACAGCACGCTGAGAGGTGGTACAGGATTGGAATTCGTTGGGCACGCAGACCGTAGGTGAATGGGTGTCACTGTTTACGTGGACGATGTTGGTTTAGGACCGTTGGAGGGAGGGCTTGGCTCGTGGAGGCTAGCGTGGAATGATCTGCTTAGTGATCCGTATGGCATAATGGCTTGGTTGGTTGGTGGTAAGCATTCAGTAAGGTGTTGTGGCTGTGGAACAATAGTATGTTGTTTGGTAAGTTAGTTGGATGAATCGTCAACTTTGTTATCATACTAATCGTTACTGAGCTTAGTGTTCTAATGTAAAGACATAGTGATATTATCCAGAACTCCAGGCCTGTTGCATACTAGATACTTTCGTGCTCATTTTCTATATAGTGATAAGATTAACATTATGTTTTGGTGATTCAGAAACACGTTGTTGGTTTAGAACTTTCACTGGCCACTCTTCTTCAGCAGCAGCAGCTGGTTGGGTCACCACAACGAAGCGCGACAAATATTTTCACTCGTATCAATTTCATGTACTGATACAAGTATGCCTAGATGTTTCTTACTGTGGCTGACGTAGATGCTTTATACAAATAGTTATTAGGCTGTTATTACAAGGCTCTTGTAAGTCTACAGTTTACCTAAATGCTGTGGGAGAAAATGGTGCGAGGATCCATAGCCCGAAGCGTTAACGTTGCACCTGAACGTTGTTGGAACATCATGATGGATCATCTGGTGGAAAATATCAAGAACACACTTGGCCAGTGTTTACATAGTACACCTGTTCAGCCAGGCTGCAGCGGAAATGTTCTCTGTTTTATCTCCACAGTCCGACCTCTCCTTTTTTTTTTCCCCTCTAACCACACATTGAAAATGAAGAAAAAAACAAAAAAAGCAAGATGCCTGCGGCTGTCGGTCTGAAACAACTTGATTAACTGGAGGATCAGGAGGGTAGCTTGCTTCCCGACAGATGTGTGGAGCTACGTGGTGACGAGCCACCACAAATGTAATGTGTTCATACGTAACGGTGTGGAGGGTAAGGAACCATCGTCTTTGTCTTCTGGGAAGTTCGCAGACACGGAGAAACTTGGGTGTTGAGACAGAAGATAACGATCATAGCAGGGAGGGAGGAGTGAATTATGACGATGGAGAAATGTGTCGAGAATGAGCGAGTATTATGGTTACAACAAGATCTTACGGAGAAAGAAAGGAAGATAGCAAGATTTTACGGAGAAAGAAAGGAAGATAGCAACGAATATATTATCTGAAAGCAGGAAAATGAAAGTCCTTGAGGATGGGATTTGTGTGCCAGACAACTGAGCAGAGTGGGACCACAAGAGCAAAGACAATAAATCAGGCGCTCGTGAGAATGACCTGAACAAAAGGTGTTGACGCCCATTGATAAACCAGGTATTCGCCAGCATAAGGCGGTGTAAGTACGTATATTATAGGGTAAGTTGAGTGTACTATTATGATGGAAATCCTGTACCGGCGAGCGGATCATAGATTGTCCTATGTGTAGGTAACGCACGCTCGTGTTGAAGTATGAACACCGGATTGTCGACCAGTGTTCATCAAGGATGTGTTGCTAAAGCTTCAGTGTATGTGAAGCTGTAATCCGTCAGTGTGGATAGTGGCAGCCACTCACTGTATTTGAAGCTGTAGCCCGTCACTGTGGTTCGTGGCAGCCACTCACTGTATTTGAAGCTGTAGCCCGTCAGTGTGGTTAGTGGCAGCCACTCACTGTATTTGAAGCTGTAGCCCGTCAGTGTGGTTCGTGGCAGGCACTCAGTATATGTGCGGAGATCAAGCCTCCGTGGGAGTGTTCCCTCGGCATCACCGGGGTATTGGGTGTCAGTGTTTCTCTGGGTGTGACCAGGCTACCCTCGCTGGTGCCTGATCCAACAGACGACCTTTATTTAGCAGTTCTCGCGCCTGCACATTATCCTCCACAACTTGGCTGGTCCGGCATATTTCGGTGGGAACTGCATGGTTCTCTCTCGTAAGCTTGTGTAGGGTTCATAGTGGGACTTCAATAACTTTGCATAAGGTTGAAAATTATATTACTTGTATGAACTACAATATATTATTTTTTTATGGCATCGTTTCTTTACGCTGGGTTTAAGTGGCACGGTCGGTCAAACCTCACGCACCACTAGGAAATTGTTTACGACTAAAACTACGCATAGTTTTTCTAGAACGTTGTACTACGAAATTTTCGCTTACTAATGATAATGATGATTATTATGATATTGTGCCATAAGAGTCTCATCTCTGAGCTTCCCCCCTCGCTCTGCTCCCTGATATCTAGCATCCTCTCAGGCTGATCTGTCTCCGTGGTTGATGATCGATCAGCCTCTCCACATTTTTCCATCAACAGCGGTCTCCGTAAAGGTTCAGTCCTGTCTTCGAACACATTTTCTGCTTTTTCCAAAGATTCCCTTTCCTTTACAAATGACCAAACGCACTCATACGCTGCCGACTCAACACTGCATTCCTCCACATCCTTCAGTTCTGCTGCTCCTCTCCTTCGATCTGAATCTCGTCTCGACAAAACTTCCTCAATAAACTCGGACAGGATATCTCGTTGGGATAGACGAAATCTGATTTAGTTTAATGCCTTCAGGACCCAGCTTCTGCCCATCTCTATCGAAAATTCCTCAACTTTCCTCTCTCGCTCAACGGATCTCCATTTCCACCTCGTGACTCAGTGAACGTAGTTTTTATTACTATAACATCCGCTCTGTCTTGGAAACGCCACATAACTGGATTAGTTGTCTTCCTCTAAGAATCTGAGAGTCTTGTTTTGATGTTGAAATTTCTTCCGAACGGTTGCTCCGTTTATAAAAGGAATTGATCTGGCCTTGTGTGGAGTATTGTTCTCACTTTAAGGTGATTCTCGCTCTGCATCCTTCCTTGACAAATTTGAGACGAAAGTGGTCCGACTTATTAATTATCCCAACTGAATTAAAAACTAGACCCACTTGCTTTATACCGCAATATCGGTTCACTTTCCCTCTTCTGTAGGTATTATTTTGCTTTTTGTTCCCGAGAGCTGGCTGCTTGTGTGCCCCCACCGCTAGCAAGACCGCGCAAAACTGGGCAAGCTGCTGTGTGACCATTGACAACTCAAAGGTGGGCCGTTTTGACAAGTGTTTCTTTCCCTACGCCAAGAGCCTTTGGAATTCTCTAAGCTCTCATGTCTTTCCCAATAACTTTGACTTGGCACTTTTTAAAAGCCAGGTTTTTCACTTTCAACCAAAATTCATGTATACTTTCCCATGTGTCTTCTTTTTCTCTTTCATTAACGTCTCCATATTATGATTATGGCCCGGCCTTGATGTGGACCTTTTTCTATGACTAGAACCTCCCACGTAAATAATAATAATAATAATAATAATAGTAATGATAATGATAATAATGATAATGATGATAATAATATAGCCTTCAAGGAAAATTTCTTACTTTGCTCCTTCTGTTCCTACTTTTTGAAAGTGATCATACAAGAGGGAAGGATTTCTAGTCACTTGTTCTTCCCTTTTGCAACGCGCTGGAGATACATGATTAGTATTTCTTTCCTCTCCATCCAAGGGATAACAGTAACGATGATAATAATAATGATAATAATAATAATAATAATAATAATAATAATAATGATAATAATAATAATAATAATGATGATAATAATAATAGTAATAATGATGATGATAATAATAATAATAATAATAATAATAATAATAATAATAATAATTATTATTATTATTATTATTATTATTATTATTATTATTATTATTGTTACTTTTATTATGGTTATTGTTGTAAAAGTTTTATCGAAATAAGTAGCCAAAGGTTTAAAAGTGCACCGAGAACATATACACGATACAGACAGGTTGAGAGAGTCGCCAGGGGTTTCAGGAGGTGGCATGGATGACCTTGCATGCCTTTTCCTGCAACTTCTCCAGCAGCCGCTGACTGTGTGGTGCATAAGAAAATAAACAGGACTTCGGAGCCGCCTGGCGTCCCGTTAAGAGATTCCTCAGCAGTGCCAGCATCCGGGAGCCCAGGCTGTGAAATTGCAGAGTGAATTGTAAAGAATTAGGCAGTCAAGATGTCCTTTGTGCTCAGGCGCAGGGAGTTCCTGTGTCTTGAGTCAGCGAAGAATGAAGGGACGATGGCTGGAAGATTTGGTTGTGGTACTTACTTGTCCTCCCCTGCTTATCGTCTGAAGAGATATTGTAAAGCTAGATGGATTGAACAGCTGGGAGGAGGCTGGAGCTTAGTGAGACAATAGCGGGTGAGACAGCGTTGTCTAGAACAGAGCGGATCAGCATGACTGCTGTCGTGGTGGGTTGATGGTAACGGTCTTGGCTGAGGGCTCTTCCCGTGTTCTTGAGGGCAGTGTAGTGAGGACGGCTGTTGAGAGAGTGATTGAAGCGCTTCCATCGAGCAGGTGCATCCATTAGAGCATCATACATAAGGAGTAGGAAGCACAAGGTTCCCATCTTTTCCTCCCTGACGGGCGCATAGTTGAGGTATGAAAGGAGGAATGGCCGTCTGGCTAGTAAGCAGCTTGATGACGCTCATTGACGGCGATGGCAGTGGGTCGCTCGTAGCTCACCGAGAGATTCTGGGCTTGTGAACCTAGTGTTTGGAGGCTCATGAATTCTTCTAATCTGTGGGGTATTTTGTTACCAACACTAGAGTATTTTCCGAAAATATTTCGTTCCACTAACCAGCATTTTCTTCTCTGCCATGGAAATGGATGAATCGTTGTAGACTGTGTAGGGTTAACTCAACTTGCCCCTGGCTACTTCGTCGTGTTTACAAACCAGGAACAGACACACAGGATCGCATTCTTTATAGTCACTTAGTGCAGTTGTGCGGTAAACTAGAGATTGTGTATCCGTTTGGCAGTTTAGAATTCACGCTCAGATTCAAGAGGTGTCAGGGTTAGAAGACAGACTGTGTCAAGGTGAAGTCTCTTGCAGATGGCGGCAAAGTGCTCATTGATATATAGTGCTGATTTTTCATTGGGAGATGATTAACGTAGGGAGAAGAGAAAACGTTCTTGTTCAATCGGCTCAGCTCTTTGTTTCCCGTTACACTATTTCAGACTTTGTTGCTTGGTAGTGTCTGTGTGTGTGTGTCTGTGTGTGTGTGTGTGTGTGTGTGTGCCTGTGTCTGTGTGTAATTTTTGTGTAATATTGGTTGAGAGTTCTACATTCGTGGAGCCCCATCTTTTGAATAATTTCTTTCGCATATCCTTTGTATGTTTGTATTGTCATCATTCACAGTTTCATAAGTCAGCATTCCAGTTATCCGTTACCCTGGTACTGTAAATGTACTTCCAAATATCTTATAGAACAAGTTCCTTAAAGCCAATCTTTATGGTCTTTGTTTCCCTTCTGTTTCTTTCCAAGAACTGTTCGGTATCAACACCATCAAGTTGGTTTAGCAACTTGAAGGCTGTGATCAAGTCTGCCCTTACTCTTCTCTTTTCCTTGGTCGGCAAAATTTTAGCCCCTAACTCGTATCTGAAACGAGACTCACGTTCTCATGGTAATGTGAGATGTGCTACGTGCGATCATTCGCTGAGCCCATGTTGGTCTTACTTCTTTACGTATTTTCTTTTCGTCCAGTTCCACAGCTCTTCCCTCAGAATTCCTCAGCTTGAGTAACTGCCCTCAAACGACAGTTTAATCTTAATGAATCTGTGGAGGAGTTTTGTTTTTCCCCTGGCGTGTGTAATATATTCTTTTCAAAGTTTCTTTCTTCCTCCTTTCTTATATTGTTATCCTAATCCATGCTTTCTTCCTCCTTCCTTTTATTGTTAATTTTAATCCTTGCTTTCTTCCTCGTTACTTATATTGTTAATCTTATTGCTTTCATTCCTCCTCCTTCCTTATATTGTTGTACTTATTCCTTGCTTTCTTTGTACATTTTAGGTAATAGGTTGGCTGTTGAAGCATATAGATGTTCATTACGTTCCTATGTTTCTTGGTTGTTCAGTATATTTGGTTGGACGTTATCCATCTCTCTTCTTTCCTAACCTTCCCTCTCCTGAATTATAGTTTTTTCAAAACCATCCACAAAAATGATATTATTTTTGTGTATGGAAATCCATCACCCAGCTTATGCTCAGAAAGGAAGCGTTTGGCTCCTCTTAGTTTCGACGATGATGTATCCTTTGTGACGTAGGTGTCTTTTCTGATCTTTTTATATCCTCATTAACAGCATGGTCAGTCATGTATTATATATATCTGATGTTCTCAATTTCCATAGTACTATGTGTAGAAATACGATCCAGTAATGGTGATATAACAGGCCGCCTTATTCTGACGTACTCAGACAGGCTAGCAAAGTGATTTTTTCGTTCATCACTCTGAGACACTTGTATCCACGAGACTCTGTCTTCATAGGAATCTAAATTATTATCATCAGTTGGTTTATACTTAATTGAAATCCCTCACCACCAGAAGCTAGCTATCTCTGAGGCGTGTGTGTCTGGCTGTTTCCTTTGGTTATTCCGGTTTTTGGAGGATTCTGTTTCATCAAAATATCTATGTTTCCCAAAGTTGTCGTTCCCATTATGTACTGTTTCAATAGACGAGTCTTTTCAGGATTTTATGAAGCTTTATACTGTCCATGTCTAATAGGACTAATCTCTTTCCCTCCTTGCTTTCTTGTGTCCCGCTGGACGTATAAGGTCCTTTCTAGTCTCTTTTGTCAGTTCTGTTCCCACCACCCAAACAACGAATGGCTTGTTTTCCTTGATTTGATTCTTGACACCTTTTGCATTTACTGCTAATTCATCTAGTTGCGTATAATTAACTTTCAGTCCTCCATGTTTGTAGATTGTAGACATAATCTTACCTATGTAAAGACCTGTCCGTGACTGGAGCGTGACGTATATATATATATATATATATATATATATATATATATATTCCTATGAGTCCACAGGGAAAATGAAACGCGATAAGTTCCCAAGTGCACTTTCGTGTAATTATCACATCGTCAGGGGAGACACAAGAGAGAAATATAAGTCAGTTGATATACATCGAAGCTTCGTCTCTTCGATGTATATCAACTGACTTATATTTCTCTCCTGTGTCTCCCCTGATGATGTGATTATTACACGAAAGTGCACTTGGGAACTTATCGTGTTTCATTTTCCCTGTGGACTCATAGGAATAACTTGATCACGCGCAAAATTGTGTGTGTGTGTGTGTGTGTGTGTGTGTGTGTGTTATATTATATGAATATGAAATGTATGTGTGTTACCAGACTCCCCGTGCTTGAGTTACACCGTGAGTAAACAGTCAGCTTTGGCGTGGCTGTATCATTGGGATTTCACTCTTTTGAAAGAACTTGCCACTTCAAGGGAGACTACACTTTCCTGCAACTGGAAGTAGCGCAGCCTTATACTACAGGAGCCTTTAGAATGCGGTCATTGGTAAGACCAAGTCTCTTTCATAGAGATTGGTCCTTGGGTGTTACCTCGAGTGAGAAGTCGGTAAAGTTGCACTATTGTCAATGGACGAGAAGGTGTACGGTTTCGTTAGAGAAGTTATTACCTCCAAGGCATCCATCACTTCTCTGCTACTGATTGTAGTGCAGCCTTGAAGATATAAAGATGTAAAAGCCCCATAAAAGGGTTTATTAGGTTATATAACAATGATAGACGAGCTTGCCAATCGTGTAGATCTGTAGCCACGTCAGGTGTAGAGCTGATGCGCTCTGAAGAACTCATATAACAAGACCTACCATTGGTAGGTTCATCCACCTAGGGCATGTGGTTGGAGCCACTTCGTGTGTGTCTGTAGCGGGCGAGCGGCCTCTGTAGCTAATCATGGGTGTTATCAGATGGCAGGGTCGTGGAGGCAGTTCTACACCCTCATCGACGTGCCCGTAACTCATGAAGCCCCGGGCAATGTTGTCGGCAGGAGGAGACCCGCCGCTGCTGCCACCAGTGACTGGGTGGACGAGGACCCCACACACCCCCTGGTATAACCACAGGGGTACTGGGACAGCCACTTTTTTTTCATCCCTTTTATTATGACATAACGTTTCAGCCACGGCTACAGTTTTCATCGGGGCCTGGCACTAAATGAAGAGAGAGAGAGAGGGGGAAAAGAATACAAGTAATTAGAAGTAACATGAATAGCGGTTCAAGATTATTGTGGGAAAAGTAAGGGAGACGAAAAAGAAGTTTGAAGACATCACGCAAACGGAAGAGGATTGGAGAAGATATTAAAGTTAAGCTTGGCAGCTTAGTAATTATTTAACACCAAGTGAGACGAGCGTTCCTGACACGGAGGGTGGGAGGTGGCTCCGGGCTGCACGCCAAAAGTCAGGCGGGTAGTACTTCCCTGTGTGGCTTCTGCCGGTAACCTAATGTCAGATGGTTCCGGGCATGACATAAGTCAGGAGGTTAGTACTTGCCTGGTTGGCTGCTGTACACACCATACCGACACGGAGGGTGTAAGAGCATCATTTCAGCACACCTGAGTTAGGAAGGTAGTCGGTCGTAGGGCGGAGGCTCAAAGTCATACCCAAAAGATTAACCTTAAGCCTAAGCCATCTGACACGAACCAGAGCGAGGAAATGTTCCACAGATATGACTTGACTGGCTCTGCATAAGCTAGGGAGAGATTATACAACGATATATGGAACATGCTCTTGAAATACGAGAAGCGAGATCAGTGATCACACGCTGTTCACTGTACCTGATCCTCCCAGACTGGTAATACGTTTACTAACATCATCCTACGTACATTACAACTCCTCCATATGTTTTTCCAGTCTTGTTGCATCTGTGCATGTTGCAGTATGGGATCCAAATCTTTCTATTCGTATGATATTTTAATATGCATCTCTGAGAAGGCTGTAAATACTGCATTTCACTCAGTCAGCAAATCACTTATAAAGAGGATTCTGTGTTTTATGTGTGGGTTAAGAAATTGTATTTTGGTATATATGAAGGATTTTCCTCGGCTTGTTTCTGAGTTGGTGGTGGTGGTGGTGGTGTGTGTGTGTGTGTGTGTATGTATGGGGGGGCGGGCTAATACCCTGGTAAGTTGAACTGTATGGATTGCGCTCAGTTCCTGTGTCACTTTGCAGAAGGAAGCCGATGTTGTTTCTTCTCCCTCCAGTATTCTCCCATTCCCATTTAATCCTGTGTCTGAGTCTGAAGAATTTCTCTCTCTCTCTCTCTCTCTCTCTCTCTCTCTCTCTCTCTCTCTCTCTCTCTCTCTCTCTCTCTCTCTGTGTGTGTGTGTGTGTGTGTGTGTGTGTTTGTGTGTGTGTCGTGTTATATGATCGGCCTGAGGTATGCCCTACATCATCTCTTGACCCATGATCTGTGCAATACTGGTCTAGACAGTGTCTTTCACGTAGTGATCATTCAGCACATTTCTCGATAGTAGAAACAGTATATCTCCCGAGACCACACATGTATTTATCAGTCAAGTGAAGACTTTTGTAGGACGTTGATATTCGCATTTCCTTAGACTGCTCAACCAACCAGTCTTGCTAGACATGCAGATTCCCTTCGTGTATCATCTGTGAACCATGTAGTTGTTTAGATTTGTACTTACCATCTGCATATAATGCGAAATATGGGAATGAATGGTGAAACTGGACAGTAGATGTATATCTTCTAAAATGATGAACCACGACACGTAAATCGGGCTGTTTCCAGCGCATGCAACATGAATGGCTCGGTGCCCCTACAATCAGAAAGCGTTCACTGGTTCCCAGCGTATTGCAGTGACGCCGTAAATGAGCTGAACTGTTGGGAACGACTGGAATCGGACGGGAGAGTTATGCTATCACTATGAAAATCCCAGACCTACTCTCAGAAATTATTTCCTATTGGCTCAAGAGTCATGGAAGACTCTGTCAGCTGATACCCTTCAAATTAAGATGTGCAGCGAAAGTACATCGAGAGAAATGTCTGGAACATTCGGGGCTCCAAGACCATTCAGCACATTGGCCGACGACATCAGAAACACTATGGGATATACAGTGGAGCAATGTAAGAAGGCGGAAGATAAGTAGTTACATATACCAGACCAGCCTGACTGTGGTGGATATGTGGGCCTGTCAAAGACACGTTTGCTCTTAATGTCTGTAGATAATGTGGGATGGACGCCCGTGGTGTAGCGGTCAGCGTTCCTGACCGTGACTCATTCACGGGCCGCCAAGGGTCGAATCTTGGTTGCGGCAGTCAGTCCACAGTCAATCCAGCTGTTCTTCCCACTTCCCCTTGGGGCTGGATGTATAGCGTTAATAGGATGGCCTTGATGAGAGCCTTAGCTGCCCGTGCCGTCTCAGCTAACATGAAAAAAAAAGGATGTAAGCGTCAGAAATGAGTAATTGTCGAATGCATTACGTAAAGGCATGAGCAGCATTATGAGCTGTACTGAGGAGAATGTGAACACGTCCTGGAATAGTTCGCTCATCATGGTGTGCCAGAGCAGCCGGGATGCTAAAGACCACGTGGGTCTTGTAGAGGTCGCAGCCTCCAACAACCTGACCGAACAAAGGAGCATCACCGACCATTGATGGTCGGACACGGAGCTGAGGAAGACTTCCTGAGGAAGACTTCGGCAGGTAAACCTGAGATATCTTTGTACTCGAATAAATTATCATGTCATTAAAGATATTCCATTAATGAACGTGTGTTTGAATGGTATTATTTTCTGTCGTTTACAGAGTTACATGTTACGTTCAAGTGTGGTATACTTGACTTTTAAGATGATAAACTGTTGCTGCTGCAAAGCAGTTTGCATAATCACCTGAGCCACGGGATGATTAAGGTCATTTTAAGTGAGTAATTGTTATTTGCATTAGCAAATGACTTCCAGGATATCTGCATCAAAGCTGTTTAAAAAAAAAAGGCTATCGTGTCCGAATGAATAGATAACTGTTTTAATCCAGCAGGCGGTGCATGTAGGTTACGCGTCTCCCCGGACCGGTTTGAAGGCAACAACACGTTAAAGAACAAATTGTGTGTAAGAGAATGTGTATAGCAAAATTGTGTACTCTGATCCTCTCATCAGGGAGTGGACGGCGTCGTTATTGATGCTTAAATGACCATTGTTCACCTCATGTCTCATCAGCCAGTAAAACAAGGAGAGAGAAAATGGGAGGAGGTTTTCCACGACAGTGAGCAGACGGATGGGCACGTGCTGGCCCACCTCCAGTGACAGGCGGTGAGGGAGGCGCAGCAAGGGGTGAGTGGTGGGTGTTGTGCGGGGATGACGCACAGGTGGTACTTTGGCTGCTGGCGAGCGTGAGGAAGACCTGCTGGTGGAGGAAGGAATCACCAGGGTAGCTGTAGGGAGATATGGATGTTGTGTGAGCATGAGGGAGAGGTGGTGTTGGATGGGCTAGTGTATCTGCTGGGGAGCGTGAGGGAGAGCGATGCGGGAGAGCATGTTAGACGGATGTTGGGAGACCATGAGGAAGAGGGTGGTGCTGGAGAGGGAGGTGAGTGCTTTCTGCCGGAGCATAACAAAGGGGAGATGATGGAGAGGGCACGAACGGGTGCTGAGGGAGCAAGAGTGTTGGATGTGGGTGGGCATGGGGGAGAAGTGGTGCTGGGGAGGATGAGTGGTTGTTAGATTGTGGTGGAGAGGTGGTGCTGGGGAAGGAGTGGTAGGGTACACGACGGAGAGATAGTGTTGGAGGTGGTGAAGGAGATGATAGGATGAGGTGTGGGGAGAACGGAGAAGATATGATACAGGAGGGGAGGAAGGGTGTTGGTAGGCGGGGCAAATAAGAGACGTGATGCTTGAGAGAGGCAGTGAGGTGAGGATGGTGCTGGAGGGTCGAGGGATAGTACAGGGAGGAGGGGCTCGACGTGGATGTAGTGATGGACGGGTTGAAGGGATACTGGGAAAAATGATACGGAGCGGGTGTTGGAGGAAGGCTGACTGTATGATGTTGGAGGAGCGTTGTTGTAGGAGTTCTGGCGCAGGTGGAGTTTGGCAGGTGTTGGTGCTTGAGGGAGCCGGGGTAGGGTGAGGGGTAGGAGTGGTGTTTGTATGTAAAGATAAAAAGAAAAAAAAATCAGGTGGGCCGGGCGGGGAGCAGCAGTATGTCAGGAGGGGGTGAGAGGTTTTGCAGCAGTAGAAGGAATGAAAGACAACAAGTCAAGTTGAGGAAGCTCATTGCCGGAGGTTTGAGGCGAGTGGAGAGGTGGGAGGCGATGACCTGGTTCACCCTGGCCCCCCACACCGGCACGACCAAGTTCATTGCCACACTGGTCTTGCTCCTCCAGGCTCCTGCCCACCACACCTCTCTCGCACCTTCACTGTTCTTCACTTGGATGATATTTTACCAGATGGATTTTGTGTGTTAAGACTATTTTTTTTTTCTGGATTTAACATAGCATAACACATTGATTCCTTAATGACAGTGTACATATAAAATAGATCCGTGAGAAGCATTTGATGTTCCTGTTACTTCGAACGAGAAAAACTCGATGCAGTGTTTTCCTGTCAGGGTCGAGCGTGATCCAGGGTGAGCATGGGGACAACTGGCCTCTCACTGTGGCCGGGTTTCCTTGTTCATTCCCACGCTGACGCGCGCGGCAGGTTGGAGCAGTCACCACTGTGTGTCTGCTTGTTTTTGATTGGTGCGAGAGAGAGATAACTAAGTAACTAATAACATGTGAGTTACGAGTACACCAGGATATGCTCTGATTAAGCGGTAGTTGTGCTTGCTTTGCATGCTGGTGCTGTTTTACGACCCAAGATGTCTGCCATCCATTTACGGACTTGTGTGGGAATGCTTCTCATTCAGAGGTCACAAACCAGGGTCAGCGATGGTGTGCACTCCAGCTGAGTGTAATTTAGCTCTCACATTTCAACATTAATGAGTGTTACTCCTCCATCAGGTGGTCATGGATGGACAGAGTGAACTGGCTGACCAAACTCCTTTAGAGAATAATGATCGTTAATAATCATTACTGTTATCTACAAGGGAATGTAGTAGAAGTAGTAGAAACATTGTTTGGTGAAATCCGTGAGTCCATTTATGGTGTCGGGTTTAAGATCAGTGATTAACAGTCCATGTATTCCCCCGAGGCTGGTTAGACTTGAACTGCCCTGGCAACATATTTCTCGTTGTTGGCGGAAGGTTTTTACTGGTGAGCAACAGTGGCCCAGACGAGTTCGCACAGGACAGATGTTTCGCCAAGTTTACAGTCACATGACGTGGAAGCTCCCTAACCCTGTGCCCAACCTCGCCTCAGCCGCATACCGCCACACCCAGCACAACACGTCGCATTCACACTAAAGGATTTCAGCTGCTGGGAACGACAGAAAACATTGAGGCTGTAGTCTCAGGAACCCAGAGGGGAAGATATGTATCATGATATACACTTGGGGAAATCCTGAAAGTCTTGGTCCACAACGAACGCTCAAAGAATAGTTCCATGTTGACAAGACAGGCATGGAAGTTGGAGAGTATTACCACTGCCATCAGGAGGTACTGCAAGTACAGTAAGGGTAAACGCTAAGCCTTCTGGGCACACGAGAGTTCACGACACTGTCTGCGGCCGCGAGGGATACGATGGGTAATAAAGTGGAGAAAGTTGAGATGGCCTAGGATAAGTATGGACAAGATGGTCCAGACCGGCCAGTCTTTGGTGGTTTCGTAGGTGTACGGGCCACGGCCTCCGACTGAACAACAGTAGCAACAGTTGATTATCCTCAGTCCGTTGTAAGGTAAAGTATACATCATGTAAATGCTTCACATGAGAGAAGCTCCCTTAGAATTAGATCTGCTACCATCTCTGCCCTGACAATCGTTATTTCATGTACCGTGTTTTGACCTGAGTAGGTAGCAGGCCTCGAGTGATCACCTAACTCATGAAGCCTTACCTAGTGTGAAGTAATTGGCCTACACCACCTGCCAGTCACGACGTAAAGTAATTTTTCAGCTTTGCCAGACGATCACTGCAAATTTCAGCTGTACCTTCTGATTTAAACAGTGGAGTTCTCCAAGTGGACTTTAGACCATAAGCAGTTACGTACTTATTTCCCGTCTTTTCCCCATTTTCTGTTCTTTTTCAGGTAATCAAGCAAGGAACAATGTGTAGTTAGAAGATTTATAAAGTAATTTCTGCTAAATGCAAGAAAGGAAGGTAAAAGATCAGGGAATGGTCATTTCAGATGACCTCCAACGAACACTGCAGTGCAACATCCCCTCGTTAACAGAAGATGGTAGGCTGGATTGTGCGTGCCTCCACAGTGAGTAAGGCAGAGCCAATGATGGCATTTTGTAAACAAAATTGCCGAATTTGAACATTTGTAAGAAACAATCGCTGTTTCCACAGACTTAGAATTTAAAACAACTGGGAACGACTGAGATCCCTCAGAATATGATGAATGCTTGAAAATAGCAGAGGTAGAGGTCATCACTCTTCAATGAAAGAAAAGATAATCCCCTAAGAACAATAAACAAGACAGCAAAATAATGGTAATGGAGCTTAAATATATTATTATTAAAAAAGATGTACAGATCTCATTCACGGTCCCGTTGACTTACAAAAGCCACCTCCTGGGAAGAACAAACTGTTCTGGCAGGAATGCAGATGGGAGATGGGTAGGGATATAACAGAAACCTTTGCAAGACAGAGTTCCAGTCTCCAGTGAAATACCGGGAGCAATTTGGGATGACAGACGTGGAAGACAATAAATTATCGCTTATGAAATATACAAGTGCCAGGAATACATTTTGAAAAAGAAAACATCTGTGGCTTGAAAATATTCAGCTGGAGAACTGCAGATGTTAGAAACATTATGGGACACTTGGGAGAGAATAAAAGAAATAGATTTCTGCCGTGGTATGTGGCCAGCAGGGCACGTAATTTGCGTCTCTACCACAGTTAGCTGTGGTAGTAGGCGCGTTCGTGCCCATCGACGGAGGGACAGCTACGAAGCCAGTGTTACCCAGCGAGGGAAAACGACGTCAACACTCTGCGTGTAGCAGTGATACTGCCTGTTTTCAGTCGACGGCCCCAGCGACCTAAGATAACGCCAGCTGTAACTGCCGTTCTCAGTCACAGGAAGAGAAGCGAGTAAGATTTATCCACGGCAAATTGTGTAACAACGCCAGTAGAATCCGCTCTGCCAAACGCACAAGAGTGATTCCCCGTTGGCGCCAGTAGCTGTTGTCAGCAACCAACACAGCGCTAGTGTCGTCTTCAGCGATCGCCGTGACCCAGCTGATGTCGAGTGCTGCTCTGGGACAACTGTTTGCGGATATTGGCGTCTTCCCGTTCTTTAACCTGTGACAAAACGACGTTAATAGGCTTGACAGGAGGCTGATATGCGAGGCAAGATTGACCTATTGAGGACAGGAAGTGCGCCACTTGTGAGAGTGAATAAGGCGGGACAGATGATGCATTTTGGGAAGACAATGCTGGCCACCGTCTTAACCCTTCCACATCGGCTTTATCTGGCCCTCATCAGCGGTCGGCCTTACAGTGCACGACTAAAGATGGCGAGAATCGCTTGGGTTGGAGTAGTCTCTGTTATCAAGAATTCTTTATTAGCCTTTTTGAAAAAATAAGTGATTGTTCGACCAAATTAAACAGTTTTTCTACTTTCAAAAAGATAACCCAAATCAAACTTCAGTTAATTCTCTGACAATGGCGCAAGGAGGAAAAAAGCCACACACACACACACACACACACACACACCACACACACACACACACACACACACACACACACACACACACACACACACACACACTAGCACGCATACGCTAAAGAATGTTTGAGAGGCGAGATGGTTATCTGGATGGGCGAAAGTGGTTATGTTTGAAGGTTTAGTAGACCCAACAATATTCTATGGATGCAAGGCATGAGCCACTAGATAAGGCTGTGCGGAGGAGGGTGGGAGTGTTGGAAATGAAATGTTTGAGGACAATATGTGGTGTGAAGTGGTTTGCTCGAGTAGATAATGAAAGGGTAAGAGAGATATGTTGTAATAAAAGAGTATGGTTGAGAGAGCTGAAGAGTGTGTGCTGAAATGCTTTGGACGTAGGGAGAGAATGAGTGAGGAAAGGTTGATAAAGAGGATATATGCATCAGAAGTGGAGAGAACAAGGAGAAGCTGGAGACCAAGTTGGAGGTGGAAGGATGGAGTGAAAAAGATATTGATCTATCGGGGCTTGAACATGCACGAGGATAAAGGGCGTGCACGGGATAGAGTGAATTGGAACGATGTGGTATGCAAGGGTCGACATGCTGTCAGTGGACTGAACCTGGGCATGTGCAAAGTCTTAGATGCTGCCTTTCTTCGTCTGTACCTGGCGTTACCTAGCTAACGCAGGTACTACCATCACTTATGAATATATATATATATATATATATATATATATATATATATATATATATATATATATGTATATGTATGTATGTATGTATGTATTTTTTTACCGCGTCAGCGAGATAGCGTTAAGACCAGAGGACTGAGCCTTTGAGGGAATATCCTCACTTGGCCCCCTTCTCTGTTCCTACTTTTGAAAAATTAAAAACGAGAGGGGAGGATTTCCAGCCCCCCGCTCCCTCCCCTTTTAGTCGCTTTCTACGACACGCAGGGAATACGTGGGAAGTATTCTTTCTCCCCTATCCCCAGGGATCATATATATATCCCCGGGGATAGAGAAGGAAGAATACTTCCACGTATACCCTGCGAGTCGTGTAAGGCAACTAAAGGGTATATATATATTAGTGGATGTCAAAATTGCCTTAAAATACATAGACAGAGGGATGCTCAGGAATATTTACGGCATACATTAGACCTAATTTGGACAGTGCGTCGCCGGTTTGGTTGCCCTGTAAGGCGTCACATACGTTTGCTGGAGGGGAACTAGGGTGGGCAACAGAAGAAGAAG
Organism: Panulirus ornatus; assembly: GCF_036320965.1. NCBI lineage: Eukaryota > Metazoa > Arthropoda > Malacostraca > Decapoda > Palinuridae > Panulirus > Panulirus ornatus. Next base: position 21,923,395 of record NC_092229.1, on the reverse strand, counting down.
AAGCTCCCTGGTTAAGGGAGGGAAGATACTGGAGGAGGTCAGGAGTCGTGGGCCTCACTGGCTGAAAGAAGGACAACACAAGACAGAAATACTCGTGGAAATTATTTGCTTAAGAGATTTAACACTGTTCACGAGGAATAGTTCCTTTATCAATGACTAGAGGGAGCGACCAGCTAGAGGACGCTGTACTGAACTGAGGAAGAGTCAGAGGAAAGCGAGGAAGACGAATGTAGTGGGAGAATAGTGGGTGAATGTTAGGGGTTAGGGAATGTGGGCAACATGAAGAAATTACTTGAGATTGTATGATAGTAAAGAGAGGTTAAGAGATGTGCCTCACGAGCGTAAATCACCATCCCCGTACACACACACACACACACACACACACACACACACACACAAACACACACACACACACACACACACACACACACACACACACACACACACACACACACACACACACCTTTCGCCATCGTGGTGATCTGGGAGCAGCTTCCCCACGTTAGGACTCCGTCGAGTGACTGTAAGACGATCCACTTGAGCTCGTCCTACAGGGTTAAATGGCGGTTCAGCTAACCGAAGGAAGAATACGAGGGAGCATCGTGGGGACAGAACAGGATTACCGCTGGGAATGAAGATGGACAGCGTCTTTGTCCGGACTGAGAACTTCCCTGCACCGAGCATAAGGGACAGGGAGAGAGAGAGTCGTAGTGGAGGATTTGATAAGTAGAAAATTAATGACACAAGTGGTAAGTGTGGCGGGGCCTTGGGTAGACACCTTGATGGAAGTCCATATTTACCGTGCTTGGAGTGACGGCACATTGTTTGTACAGACAGAACTTCATTGAGGTAAGAGAAGTTCAGGTTGCACACAGGGAAGATCTGGTTATTTATGTTTTACCCCGAAGGCAAGTCACTCCCACATGTGTTAGAAACATTGAAGAGCACCCATGAACGTCCGAGAGAGGTAGGAAGTGGAAAATTAGGACAGAATACGGTTAGAAATGAACACAATGCCATGTTTTTGAATGGTACTGTAACACTGCGTAACGACTTTACTTTCAGCAGCTGACACAGCAATCGTTGCCTCGACAGAAAAGATGGTAGGCTAGATTTTATAGACAGAAAACGGGAAGTGCCACCAGTGGTCATCCTCTTCAAGGCACTTACAGTCTCCAGCCGTCCCCGACAGGTGGAACTGCTGGAGGAGACGACCATGGTAATCTCCGGGTGCACTTCAGGATAATGAAATATACTAATATTACCATTAAAGGCAGGCAAATTTGCCGAGTTTTGAATCGTGCGATATTTCACAGGCCACATTTACGATACAATATCAGAATGTCTGCAAAAGACTGAAAGCACTGGGGATTTAGTCTTTGGGATTCAGATAGGAAAAGTTTATCATCATTTTCAAATGGAAGATCCAGGTGAGCTTGTCTCCCAGTCTGTACGCGAAAACAGTTTCTCATTGGCACGACGGCCAAGGCTAACTGAACACTGTCACCACAGAAATCAGGTGCCTTAAATACAGTTAGTAGCGTATTATCTAGGGCTATAAACAACATACATACGTTGAGGATCCTCAAAATCCCGAGGTAGTTGCCAAGCTTAGCGAAAGGGGCTGCGGCCTAGAACACCGTAGCTCAGGAGAGCAGCAGCTCGGTCGCAGACAGAGTTGTCGTGGAACGTTCAGAGGTAAAGTGACAGTTGGCAAGACGTGGAAGTATTATGTGCCTGCGATGGTACACCACATGCAGTAAGGGGAGAAGAATGATTACCTTTCATGCTTGATGAAGTTCAGGAAAGGGATAGATAATAGGTTTGATCGACTAGTTCCTGTCTACAGAACGTCACACTTCCTCATTCTTAATCGCAGACGTTATCTCGCGGCTGCTGTTAAAACAGAAATTGTAATGTACTCTTATCACGTGTCCTCCTGCAGGACTGTCTCGTACCACGGCCGTATCTTCGAGACTTGACATCGACGTCGACACGAAAACCTGCTTCAGATAGTGGCTTGCTCGCTCTGCTGTTGTCCTTTTCATTGTAATTAGTCGCATGAGTTCGTCTGGCGCGCGGGGAAAACTGGCGCAAGGCTTAGACTAGATGAGTGGCGGCAGCAGGGTGACTGACTGGTGGGCAGGTGGCGTGCACCTGCATTCCCGGACCTCCCATAAGTTACCGGGAGAGGCGTATGATGCCAGCTTTGGTAAGGATGGTGGAACAAAAGTACAATAATGAGGCACGCTAACAAACGCCTCGCTTTATGTGTGGATGAAATGCTTTACATGAATTTGATAACTGACCCCTTGTCTGTTGCATTGTCATATGCCAGAATTTCATTGTTCGTCGAAATGCTGCACTTAAAAACAATTGTGGAAGTGTGATGTAAAGTGAAATTATTTAGCCGCTCATTTTTGTTGAAAATTTATGTAATTGTTAGATCAAATAGGACTTTGTATGTGTCTTTGGCGAGCGTGAATTTATCTCCTGAGCATAGGGCAAAAGAGTATTAGATGTCAGTCTGATTATCAATAAATATATAGGACGATAATGATGCTAGTACTCACACTGCTAGATTTATCTCACGAACTTCGAGCTTGGACGTAGACATCCCATGATAAGGAAGCAAGTATAGTGTCTCTTGTTTTATGTTAGTTTATAGACAGTGGACGATTCAGGGCCCGGCCGTCTGTCGGTGTACCGTCTCATTAACAGCGTTGGATGAGCCTTGTTGTCACTGACTGGAGGGTATCGCTTCTGTGGTGTCCAGGGCTGAGATATGATCCTGGACCAGGTTGTCTCGCCTCAGCCTGTTATTAGTCTTCCTTTGCTTGACAGAAACACAATCTATCACTCTGCCTCAGTGACGGGGCCTCGCACCAGTAAACCCTATACCATCATCGATAGTGGAACGTTCGGTCCTATCCAGTCCACAGTGACGGAGTGTAGGTCGTATGTAATTACGTACGTGTGATTCTGATTTATATATATATATATATATATATATATATATATATTCTTGGTCTGTTTCCTGGCGCTGCCTCGCTGACGCGGGAGACAGCTGTTAAGTATAACATATATATATATATATATATATATATATATATATATATATATATATATATATATATATATATATATTATATATATATATATATATATATATATATATATATATATATATATATATATATATATATATATATATATATATATATATATATATATGGGAGCAATGGGAGCGTTGAAGAATGTGTGGAAGTCGAGAACATTATCTGGGAAAGCAGAAGTGGGTATGTTTGAAGGAATAGTAGTTCCAACAATGTTTTATGGCTGCGAGGCGTGGGATATAGATAGAGTTGTGCGGAGGAGGGTGGATGTGCTGGAAATGAGATGTTTAAGGACAATATGTGGTTTGAGGTGGTTTGATCGAGTAAGTAATAATAGGGTAAAAGAGATGTGTGGTAATAAAAAGAGTGTGGTTGAGAGAGCAGAAGAGGGTGTTTTGAAATGGTTTGGTCACATGGAGAGAATGAGTGAGGAAAGATTGACCAAGAGGATATATGTGTCAGAGGTGGAGGGAACGAGGAGAAGTGGGAGACCAAATTGGAGGTGGAAAGATGGAGTGAAAAAGATTTTGAGTGATCGGGGCCTGAACATGCAGGAGGGTGAAAGGCGTGCAAGCAATAGAGTGAATTGGAACGATGTGGTATACCGGGGTCGACGTGATGTCAATGGATTGAACCAGGGCGTGTGAAGCGTCTGAGGTAAACCATGGAAAGTTCTGTGGAGCCTGGATGTGGAAAGGGAGCTGTGGTTTCAGTGCATTATACATGACAGCTAGAGACTGAGTGTGAACGAATGGGGCCTTTGTTGTCTTTTCCTAGCGCTACCTCGCGCACATGCGGGGGAGGGGGATGTTATTTCATGTGTGGCGGGGTGGCGATGGGAATAAATAAAGGCAGACAGTATGAATTATGTACATGTGTATGTATGTATATGTCTGTGTGTGTATATATATGTATACGTTGAGATGTATAGGTATGTATATTTGCGTGTGTGGGCGTGTATGTATATACATGCGTATGTGGGTGGGTTGGGCCATTCTTTCGTCTGTTTCCTTCCGCTACCTCGCTAACGCGGGAGACAGCGACAAAGCAAAATGAATAAATAATATATATATATATATATATATATATATATATATATATATATATATATATATATATATGTGTGTGTGTGTGTGTGTATGTGGGGGGGGGGGGGTGTATGAGTAAGGATGACTATTAGGTTGTACATGTCAAAAGTGGAAGGAACAAAGAAAAGGTAGAAACCAAGGATGAGGTGGAAGGATGTGGTGAAAGATGCTTTGAAGTTTTGCAACCAGAATATGCAGGAGGGTGCCAGACGTGCAAGGGATAGAGCTAGTAGGAAGGATTTTATTTAGAGGGGACAACGTGCTGTGACTGGGCTGAACCAGGGCATATGAAACGGTCTGGGGAAACCACGGAAAGGTCTGTTAGGGCTTACTGTGGGTAGGGGCTCTCGTCTTGGCCCATTATACATGACAGATGGAGACACCTTTTCTTCGTCAATTCTTGGCGGTACCTCCCGAACAGGAGAAATCAGTCAGCACGGACCCCCCCTGTGATCGGATCCGAATGAGTTCGAATACTGGGCGCAGCAATCGGACCACACCCAGCAGAGGTATTTATCCTCCCTTCTTGGCTGATCTATAAATGGGTACGTGACTTAGGCCTGTGTGTGTGTGTGTGTGTGTGTGTTCACATAGCGGTAAAGACGCAATACGCATAAACAAGGTTAGGAGACGGGGCAAGACGCGTGTAAAACTCTCTACCTGTAACAAACACACACACACACACACACACACACACACACACACACACACACACACATGCGAACTCCCAGAATTATCATCAACCGTGCGGAGCTGCCATGTACAGCAAGAAACAAAAATAACGTACTCACCAGCAGGCAGCAGAGAGATTATTGGTCGCTAAATCCGTCTGTGTATAATTCGCCTTTCCCCCCGTGAACCACAGTCTTACGTACGTCACATCTCGACGTACATCTGGATGAAAGTTGATGTGAACCTGTGAGGGAGCTCGGTAATGGGAGTTACTTGCTCCTTCTGAAAAGAATGTTAATGGTAGGAGAGGCATGTGAGACGGGTAATGTAATGTGTGGCTGTATGTTGGTATGGCAGTGATGGGTGGGACTGCGTCTGTTGACGTAGCTGTGTGAATGTGGTACAGCTGGGACATATCAGTGGTTGAATCTGATTTTATCAACACGAGTGAGAATATAATCGTTAGGATGGGTCAGTGTGTGTGTTGCGTGAGATAAGCTGACCTCCCTATCTTAATTAGGTTGGTCGTGTTGGAGATAACCTGGATAGTGATACGTGCCAGAAATGTTAATTGAGGTTAAAAGTGTTGAGCTAGATTATTTGAAGTTTTGGAGGAAGATTTGAAAAGGTATGGATGAAGGCCGACGCTGGAGGAAGGCTAGGCTGTGACGGAGGTAGCTCGGTGATATGTCCATGGTACGGTGGAGCTCGCCTTTGTTACATTCACTGCTACCAAAAGACAAACACTCGTGGTCTCTCGTAAACAAGGCCATATCAGACCCCCTCTTATATCCTCCAGCAACACTTCTGCGAACCTGTAGTGCTATTAATCCTTGCATACACCCTGTTTCTGTACTCGTATTCTCGTAATTCAGGACATTTTGAAATCGTCTGAGGTCAACATTGCCGGAAATACTTAAAAAACAAATGTCAAAGGTTTCCCTTTTCTAGCTTATCTATTGCTAAACGTGTATACAACTTATCTCTTTACAGCAGCCACATCCTCCACCACAAAGAATAATGCTCTCACGTGTGTGAGTCAGAGCACCAAAGCCTCCTGCACCAGCAGGTACAGTCCAAAGCCGTTCTCCTGATCAGTAACCAGTCCCTTCTCTCCATACCTCTCATACATAATCTTTCTCTTCACCATCTATCAGCTACCGCTGTTTCCATGGTCAGTGTGCCGGCGATCCATCATCCTCCTCGCCTTCAGCTCCAGCTGCAGCAGACTTTGGAGAAGCCTGGCACGGTACAGATAGGCAGGATATTTGGAGAAAATTAATGGAAGCTTAGAGAGTAGCAGAGGACGGCTTAAGACCGATGAAAGCAGATGGTGTTAAGAGATAGACATGAAGATGATGAAGGAGTCTTGTAAGAAGGCAGGAGCGTGTTGTTGAACAAGAGGGTTGTAGAAGGGACGCATTAAGGTGAGGTACAAAGAATGATGAAGGAGCGCAGAAGGGTTTGAGCGCATCAGGACAATTCACCATGAACAGCCACACCCTGCTCTCTCTCTCTCTCTCTCTCTCTCTCTCTCTCTCTCTCTCTCTCTCTCTCTCTCTCTCTCTCTCTCTCTCTCTTTAAATATGGTTGACTAGAAGATAATAATTTAGGTTACGTTTGGTTGTTTCCTTTCCTTTCCTTCATACTTGTTCCCTGTTTCCCGCGTTAGCGAGGTAGCGGCTGGAGCAGACGAAGAAGAGGCCTCATTCGCTCGCACCCATTTTGTTATATACGTATTGATATGATAAGGTGAACTGACCTGGGAGGGAAATTTGACTGGGAAGGGGAGTTTTCCCGTTGGGAGGAGTTGTCGTAGAATTGGATACCGGGAGATGAGGAAGTTACGTTTAAAGGCTTGGATGTATTAGACATCTGGAGTTTCCATGAAGATCATGCCTGGGACAATGGACGTGGAAGTCTGTGAAATACTATTTTTGAAATCTAAAAGTGTGATGTGCACTTTTTAAACACCCAGGGCCCGAGATCCCTCTTGCTTGCACCCATCAGACAGTTTATGAGTGCATTGGACAAGGATGTATAAAGTGCACCGGACCAGTCAGGTTGTGGAGGCTGAGTAGGCCTTGCGAGTCGCGGCTTCCAAGAGCATGGTCGACCATCGACCTAACTCAGCAGCCTGGGGCCAACCCTGGCTGTCGGGGAAGAATACCCTGTGTTCACCAGATGGGATGTTAGAACCTTGGCGAGTGCCGGAGGAAGCCCTGATATGTTAGGGCCGTAGGGAGGGTTGGAGGGATCCCTGAGAGACGAGGACCGCCCGTGGGGAATGGTGGAGGAAGCCCTGAGATGCAAGGACCGTGTTGTAAAAAAATCCCTTTAGTGTTAGGACATAGGGAATGGTGAAGGATACCCTGAGATATTGGAGATGTTGGAGGAAGCCTTAAAATCTTGGGAACGTGGGAGTTTTGGAATTAGGCATAAGACAAAGTTTTAAGAAATATGAGGAACATTACAGGAGAGCAGAGTGATTCATATGTGAATCAAATCAAAAGTAAGGCTGAAGGAAGTTGTTAGAGAAGGGGGATGTTGGATGAAGGTCGAAGTTGGAAGACATAACGAGTGGTGGGAGAGGCAGGAGTGCCCTTATAAGGACACGGGATTTTAGACCAGAATTTGTTGGTGTGTCAGGGTCTGTGTTACAGGAAGACAGAAGGGCGTTTAAGGGCATCAAGAACTCTGAAGGTAGGCATATGTTACGGCCTATATCTTACCATACTTCACGTGTATTTTAAGTAGAGTGAGAATGTCTGTACCCTCGACGCTTGATTTGAGACCAAGGTGTACCGTTGTTCTTGTGATCACTCAAGCTGTTTAAGGCTTCGCCCTGCAGGCTTACGTACCTCCACAACCTCGTCATAAGAGACAGAAGTGTTTTCACTTCGAAAATTTTAGAGAAAATTGTCTTCAATCTAAACTCAGTTTTGATATCTACAAACAAGAATGGAAGAGTGAAACAACTCCACGTTAATTGGTTGTTATACATAGAGAAAAGAATAAGTCATGAGCTGGGAAGTCTTCAGATGGCTGCTAGTATGCTTGAGAAACATTATGGTTCACCTTGTGCTGAAACTCTAAATCGTCCAGAAGAAACAACATCCAAGTGCAACCGACTAGCCAGGTAGTTTGGGGGCACGTAGGCCAGCGGGCCTCTGCCACGAATAGGCCGATCAGAGAAGATTGATACAGCATGATCCCAGACTAAAGGGTTAAGGTGGACGAAGCTACAAAATTAAGAATATGTATATGATAAGTTAAGCCTTCCGATGGACTCGTACATGCATAACTGACTCATGAACATAGGCCTTTATCTTCTCTCCGTCGCTGGGCTTCTGACCTGCTGGGGAAATATGGCATCTTATCCTCGGTAATAGCCTATTTAACCGACCATGTGTTCGGTATAACTCCTTCCCCAACGTAGATTGTGAAGACGTAGATGTACGTAGGGAGCGGACGTGCGTGACGGCGGCGTGGCACGTGGAGATATGTTGGGTAAAGCCGCCTACCGCCAGGCCTTCTGCTCCTCCCCAGGCCTCCCGGGCCATACTCGAGCCGGGGTAGGGTGCTCTGTCTGTCTGGATGTTAAGCAGTCCTTGTCAAAGTAAAGTAGTGGGAGAGTACGGGATGTAGAAGTTCATTGTTATACCCCTACGGAAGAAGGTTGTGTGTATATATATATATATATATATATATATATATAAAGGGGATAAGAGTGAGTGCTCAAATTACAGAGGTATAAGTTTGTTGAGTATTCCTGGTAAATTATATGGGAGGGTATTGATTGAGAGGGTGAAGGCATGTACAGAGCATCAGATTGGGGAAGAGCAGTGCGGTTTCAGAAGTGGTAGAGGATGTGTGGATCAGGTGTTTGCTTTGAAGAATGTATGTGAGAAATACTTAGAAAAGCAAATGGATTTGTATGTAGCATTTATGGATCTGGAGAAGGCATATGATAGAGTTGATAGAGATGCTCTGTGGAAGGTATTAAGAATATATGGTGTGGGAGGCAAGTTGTTAGAAGCAGTGAAAAGTTTTTATCGAGGATGTAAGGCATGTGTACGTGTAGGAAGAGAGGAAAGTGATTGGTTCTCAGTGAATGTAGGTTTGCGGCAGGGGTGTGTGATGTCTCCATGGTTGTTTAATTTGTTTATGGATGGGGTTGTTAGGGAGGTAAATGCAAGAGTCCTGGAAAGAGGGGCAAGTATGAAGTCTGTTGGGGATGAGAGAGCTTGGGAAGTGAGTCAGTTGTTGTTCGCTGATGATACAGCACTGGTGGCTGATTCATGTGAGAAACTGCAGAAGCTGGTGACTGAGTTTGGTAAAGTGTGTGGAAGAAGAAAGTTAAGAGTAAATGGGAATAAGAGCAAGGTTATTAGGTACAGTAGGGGTGAGGGTCAAGTCAATTGGGAGGTGAGTTTGAATGGAGAAAAACTGGAGGAAGTGAAGTGTTTTAGATATCTGGGAGTGGATCTGGCAGCGGATGGAACCATGGAAGCGGAAGTGGATCATAGGGTGGGGGAGGGGGCGAAAATTTTGGGAGCCTTGAAAAATGTGTGGAAGTCGAGAACATTATCTCGGAAAGCAAAAATGGGTATGTTTGAAGGAATAGTGGTTCCAACAATGTTGTATGGTTGCGAGGCGTGGGCTATGGATAGAGATGTGCGCAGGAGGATGGATGTGCTGGAAATGAGATGTTTGAGGACAATGTGTGGTGTGAGGTGGTTTGATCGAGTAAGTAACGTAAGGGTAAGAGAGATGTGTGGAAATAAAAAGAGCGTGGTTGAGAGAGCAGAAGAGGGTGTTTTGAAATGGTTTGGGCACATGGAGAGAATGAGTGAGGAAAGATTGACCAAGAGGATATATGTGTCGGAGGTGGAGGGAACGAGGAGAAGAGGGAGACCAAATTGGAGGTGGAAAGATGGAGTGAAAAAGATTTTGTGTGATCGGGGCCTGAACATGCAGGAGGGTGAAAGGAGGGCAAGGAATAGAGTGAATTGGAGCCATGTGGTATACAGGGGTTGACGTGCTGTCAGTGGATTGAATCAAGGCATGTGAAGCGTCTGGGGTAAACCATGGAAAGCTGTGTAGGTATGTATATTTGCGTGTGTGGACGTGTGTATGTACATGTGTATGGGGGGGGGGGGTGGGGCCATTTCTTTCGTCTGTTTCCTTGCGCTACCTCGCAAACGCGGGAGACAGCGACAAAGTATAAAAAAAAAAAAAAAAAAAAAAAAAATATATATATATATATATATATATATATATATATATATATATATATATATATATATTCCAAAAGAAGAAACAGAGAATTGGGCCAGGTGAGGGTATTCCCCTCAAAGGCCCAGTCCTCTGTTCTTAACGCTACCTCGCTACTGCGGGAAATGGCGAATAGTTTGAGAGAAAGAAAGATATATATATATATATATATATATATATATATATATATATATATATATATATATATATATATATATATATATATATATATATATATATTTTCCTATGAGTCCACGGAGAAAATGAAACACGAAAAGGTCCCAAGTGCACTTTCGTGTAATAATCACATCAAACGTTGAGGTAGGACAGATCTTGGCATCACTTGTTCATCAAGGCATTTCCCAAGGAATTCACATCGTAACTTCAGTTGGTGAGCCTTGATTAGCGATTTGGAGAAAGCAGTAACGAAAGGAGAGAATCCAGGACAGCTTGTAGAGAAGTAATGAAGAGCCGTGTGAAATCCATATTGGAAAGGATCACAATTTTGCGCGTGATCAAGATATTCCTATGAGTCCACGGGGAAAATGAAACACGAAAAGTTCCCAAGTGCACTTTCGTGTAATAATGACATCAAACGTTGAGGTAGGACAGGTCTTGGCATAAACGTCCATACACGTACATACACATACATATACTTACACAGAATTAAACGTATATACACATGTACATATTCATACATGCATTCATCCATTTCTGTCGCTACCCCGCAAGCAAAGCAATAAACGAAAGCCCGAGAGTGTTCGTATTTTCTGTATCCTTGTCTTACCTGCTATATATATATATATATATATATATATATATATATATATATATATATATATATATATATAAAGAGCAGATTATTATTATTCAGGAATTTACATGTAGGCATAGAGAAAATGAAACACGGTCTTTGTTCTTCGTCTTTTCTGTGGCTAACAGCACACACACACACACACACACACACACACACACACACATATATATATATATATATATATATATATATATATATATATATATATATATATATATATATATATATATATATATATATGCATATTTTCATGTGATTATGATATTTTTACGGGATGTCAACATCGAAGCCGCAACGTTTATGATCATGAACAGCAAGTTTATGTAGTTACTTTTTTTGATATTTAAGGTTGAAGCCAAACATGCACGCCCTTGTGCTTAGGTTTGAGTGTGTGTGACAGAACGAACGTACGTGTACATGAAAAAAAAATCCTAGCCTACAGACTGGGAGATCTTGCCTTTCTCTCAGTTGCTTGACCACTATGTAAAAACTTGTGGCGTCACTGGAGAACAAACATGAGGATATGATATACAGAGACATTGCAAAAACATTTGATGCCTGTGACAGTGGTATCATAACAAATAGAATGCGTAAGATGGGAATAACCAGTGACATGAGAATCTGGATATATGTATACAATATTTTAACCAACTCGTCATTAACAGTGACTCGATAGCAAGGACCTCGTTCCCCCAGGGAACTATGCTGGCACCTCTCTTGATTGTAAAATTCTCGTCAGTAGATGATGCTGAGTTACTACTACCCGACGTAAAGTCTTCCATTGGGCAAGAGAGTGGATTATGCTTTTTAATGGGATGCCTTACAGTTCCTTCGTTATAGTGCGAGTGAAGAAATAAATGCATAACCGAATTCTGGATGGACACAAACGCTGCTCTGTCACAAGTGGACGGTATAAAAGTCCCCAGAGTAATTTACCTTCTTGGTCCTAAACAAGGCAAGAATTGCCTCTTCCAAAAAGATGGTGTGATCAATCTTGCGGACTTTCAGATGAAGGGAAGAAAAACTGCAAATCACACTTTAAGGCATTAATGCTCACACAGATAGGATATTACCGTGTACTAACATTACAAGGCGGGGGAATTGCAGAGTTAAAAAGTGTTCAAAGACGTTTCACGGTCCGCACTGACGCGATGAAGGTAAGGATAGAAATCACTGAGGCTGTCCTCTCTCTCGAGTGCAGACTGGAGAGGTGTATCGTTATTTACATTCAGATAATACTAGAAGGCACGTTCCTTAACCTGCACTCAAAAATAATTTCTTGGTGCGACATGTGTAGAAGACCTTTTAAATTATACCCCAAGAATTAGATGGTGCGATAAGCACGGGGGAAAATACCTGGAACACACGGCCTAAGACTGTCCAGTAAAATACCTGCAGCCATCAGGAGCTGTATGGGATGTACAGTGGAGAAATTTAAGGCATTCGATGCTCATCCTTAAATGACAGAGTTGAGTCGAAAGTGGTCCGACCTATAAGCTCTCCCAGGCTAACTTCAAAACTTGACCCGCTTGCCCGACGCTGCAATAATGGTTTACTTTCCCTCTTTTATTGCTATTACTTTTGTTTTTTGCTCCCGAGATCTGGATGCTTGTGTGCCCACACCACTAGCTAGAGCACGCAGTATTCGGCAAGCTGCTGGGTACATGATTATTGTGTGGCCGTTGACAACTCAAGGATGGGCTGTTTTGATAAGTGTTTCTTTTGTTGCACTTCGAAGCTTTGGAACTCTCTACCCTCTCATATCTTTCCCATTAATTATGACCTGGCACTTTTTAAAACTGTTTTTTTCACTTCCTCTAAAATTCGTAGATAATTTCCTTTGTCTCTTTCAACTCTCATTTACTTCTATATTTCAAATAAGGCCTGGCCTTGATGTGGCCTTTTGTCCGTAGCTGGAGCAAAAATAAAGGTGACGGAGTTTGGTAAAGTGTGTGGAAGAAGAAAGTTAAGAGTAAATGTGAATAAGAGCAAGGTTATTAGGTACAGTAGGGTTGAGGGTCAAGTCAATTGGGAGGTGAGTTTGAATGGTGAAAAACTGGAGGAAGTGAAGTGTTTTAGATATCTGGGAGTGGATCTGTCAGCGGATGGAACCATGGAAGCGGAAGTGGATCATAGGGTGGGGGAGGGGGCGAAAATTTTGGGAGCCTTGAAAAATGTGTGGAAGTCGAGAACATTATCCCGGAAAGCAAAAATGGGTATGTTTGAAGGAATAGTAGTTCCAACAATGTTGTATGGTTGCGAGGCGTGGGCTATGGATAGAGTTGTGCGCAGGAGGATGGATGTGCTGGAAATGAGATGTTTGAGGACAATGTGTGGTGTGAGGTGGTTTGATCGAGTAAGTAACGTAAGGGTAAGAGAGATGTGTGGAAATAAAAAGAGCGTGGTTGAGAGAGCAGAAGAGGGTGTTTTAAAATGGTTTGGGCACATGGAGAGAATGAGTGAGGAAAGATTGACCAAGAGGATATATGTGTCGGAGGTGGAGGGAACGAGGAGAAGAGGGAGACCAAATTGGAGGTGGAAAGATGGAGTGAAAAAGATTTTGTGTGATCGGGGCCTGAACATGCAGGAGGGTGAAAGGAGGGCAAGGAATAGAGTGAATTGGAGCGATGTGGTATACAGGGGTTGACGTGCTGTCAGTGGATTGAATCAAGGCATGTGAAGCGTCCGGGGTAAACCATGGAAAGCTGTGTAGGTATGTATATTTGCGTGTGTGGACGTGTGTATGTACATGTGTATGGGGGGGGTTGGGCCATTTCTTTCGTCTGTTTCCTTGCGCTACCTCGCAAACGCGGGAGACAGCGACAAAGTATAAAAAAAAAAAAAAAAAAAAAAAAAATATATATATATATATATATATATATATATATATATATATATATATATATATATATATATATATATATATATATACACACACACACACACACACAGAAAGTGTACCAGACCAGACAAGCTGTAATGGTTATGTGGGCTTGAAGGCCACGGCTTCTGACAGCTTAGATTCAACCCAAGCTGTTGGGATAGAAGGGCTCGGAAAACTAAGCCATGTGTACTGCTGCAGTTTTGATTTTGATACAGAAAGGTTCGTGCGGCAGTATACGTGCTGTGTTTTATTTCGGTAACCGTGTAGGCACGTGCATGTCAGCGCCTCTGCATACCCGGTCCTGTGTGTGAGTCGAGGCGTTCGTCATGCGACATGATACTCCCACCCCTTCCCATACCCTTCCTTCCGCACGACACACCCAGGCCGTCACATCCTTCGTAGGGCGTCGACCAGCAGGACATTCAAACGTTTTGGCGTGTAATGTGAACTATGACACTCCCTCGGTATGAGATTGTCGTTACATCTTTTGCGCATGTTGGATTGCTCCCGAGCCTTCACCTCCTCTGAACATCACCATAGCCTTATCGCTCATCGCCCAACATCCCTATCGTCTCTACTCTGTTCCCTCATCCTAGCTGCCGTCTGTCCTCTCTCTCCTTCCTATCAGGGACCCCCCATTCCACTCCACCCCTCCCAGAACTGGTTATTTCTTTGCCCTTCCCCTCCCACAGCGTAATATTTCCTTGTCCTTCCCCTCTTTCAGCTTATTTTTTTGTCCTTTCTCTCCTGCTCCTCTCTCATCCTGGATTATTTTGCCCTCTCCTTCTCTCTGTCTCTGATATATCTTATCTCGTCTTGCCCTTAGCCATTTTCCCCCCCTACTGTCTCCTTCCCTCATATTTTTCTCTCGCTCCTACCATTCATACGGTGCTGCACCGTCGCCTCCTTCCCTTCCCTCCCTCCTCCATCCACCAAAGCATCAAGAGGTTACCTCTCTTACAGAACATTCCGCTCGATCCCCTCTGAAATTCCTTCGCGTCTTACCGTTGTGTCGTCAGTTTTGGGAGTATTTCCATTCATAACTCGCGCGTTCCGTTTGCACCTGGTTCCAATTCCTCCCGCATGGCCACCTGTCTTATTGGTGTCGGCCTTTCATTTTGTGAGTCGAATCCTTAAGGCACATGACTGACCTTTACTGCATGAGCGGCTACTTTATCGTGCACTCATACTCATCCTGTGGACGGTGGTGCAAAACCGGATACAGAGTGCACAGAAAGTCAGGGACTTGAGTGAATTACAATATAGATCACGTAGTGAGAAATATCTTTATAAGGATTGGACTGCGCTGAGTAATTATACAACAGTTTACGCGGTAAGTCGACTGTTTACAAGAATTGAAGAACAATGACAGGATTACGTATCACAGCAGAGAACAAGTGAACTGTTTGCAGTATGCGAAGTAAGGATGCTTTTCACGTGTCCGAGGTAGAACATTGTTATGGATGGCGTGCCTACACATGGGATGGTCTGTAGGAATCATCTCTGAATTTACTGATTGAACGACCGTCAGATATGCAGGGTGTGGCAGTTGCTTTCTTGGTAGAGTTTTCATTTGGTGTGTACGTTATCATCTGGTGGGGCAAACTGGCGTGAATATCTAGCCTGATTCAGGTGACATCATCATCATCAAGGTGTTTACTGATTGTTTGTGGAATCAAGTATATATGATCCTTCCATGATCGTGTGATGGTGTATACGTCTGATGGTGTTCACTTCATTTCGCCTTAAATGTACAAAAGAAAAAGTATGTTTATATGTTTTTTTTCCTGAGTGATGGTTTTATGTCTGGTCGCAGGGTGATCTGATACTGAACCTTAGCTAATACCAGGACAGTAATTGTGTACATCTTGGAAAAAATCATCTCATATATATAACGAGAAACTAATGATCGACTTTCACTGGACATTCAGCCCGGGTGATGTTGCAAACATGATGGCATTTAATTCCAGGAAGAACTACAGTGAGCGCCGGAGCCTTAACGGACCTCGAGCCCCAGAGCGAGGTTGTCAGAACGTCATATATATAATGACTCAACAAGAATGAGACGGAAAGTTTTTATACGTTTTATTGATCGTTTTTCATTTTAATCGTTTTCTTTGCGCCTGCACAGCAAGGAAGACGCGAATTGTCGTCCTCTCTGTCGTCAGCGTCGTACGTCGTCCATCCGTCCGTGTCTGTCTGTCTCTCTGGTCGTCTATGGTTGAGTCTCTAACCCTGCAGAATAACTTCGTTCATGAGTTGAAACGTCTCACATAATCACGATATTTCATATGGTTGCATCCCAGCAGGTAAGAAGCAGTTGATAAAAGACGTAGTTCGTATTTTGCTTGAGTCAGGCCCTTCCTAATGAGTTTTAAGCGAGACCTTTATACTGTGGTTTCCCGGCGTGGAGGTAAGTGAATGACGTAAAAGACTCATAAGTCTTTAATTTCATTTTTATGTCACTTATACAAAAGGTTTAACCTGACTAATGACTTGGAGAAAATTCGACTTTTGATCACTCCGTGTCATAGGGTTGTTTATGGATGTTTTTCAAGAACTATTTAAACCTGTTCTTATATCACTGCCAGAAACTGTGCTGCAGTGCAGGTGGCTCAAGTGGTCCACACTTTTTGTTATCATTGTGTGTTTGTTACTTTGTTATGCATCATTATTTGACTAAGTTATTTGTAATATATATATATATATATATATATATATATATATATATATATATATATATATATATATATATATATATATATGTATATATATAATGTTGACTGTATAGTTTTGAGACTGCGTGCATGAAAAAATTATAAGATGTCGAATAATTTTTACGCATCAGAAATTTACATTTAATCTTCATGTAGAACCTCAGGTCAGTAAACAAGTATAAGTGAATAGAAACAGATATGTTTGAAAATGATATATGCTGGCTCAGGGTCCAACTGACATCCTCTCTCCTTTATCCTTTTCGTTATTATTTTTTTCGTGTATGTTAATATGGATTTGATAGCACACACTCGTCCAGCCTGCCGAGCTACAGTCTGCAATCCTTACGTCAGGTAATTTATTACATCATCGAGGTAACCTATCCCGGATGTTGATTCAGAAATGTGTTTGTTGGTTATTACTGATGTCTTTCTCAGCGTACGTGTTTCTCTTTTCTTAAACCCCTGTATGAGGTATTAAGCTGGTTGAACAGCTTAATCTGCCTCCTGCTGACAATTGTTCAGTAAGATCCATGTGGACACGAGACGTCATCTGGGTATCTACCTCACACAATGTGTGCTGGCTAGTAAGCAGCTCACGTCTTCATACATCGTAACTGTTTTGACTTTTATCTCCTCCTGCTTTATCATGTCTCCTTCCTCTCCTCTACCACTTCCCCTCCCTTTCCTCCCCCCTCCTGACCCCCTGCCGTAAGAATCATTGCCCCTCTCCGCCTCGCTCCCTGAGGCGGACCGGTTGGGTCTGATCTCTGTTAATGACCTGTTTTTAAATCGCGGCTGTAGAGAGTTAGTGCAGGGCCAAATATGGTCAGGTTGCGTTGCCCTGGGATCACTGGCCTCTGTCAGTGCCTGCTGGAGAAGTTGCTGTTTCATTTTGGTGCGTCTCGTACCATGGCAGCATTCACTCGCAAGCAGCACACACAGTTTGATTTAGTAACGCAAAGAGGAGCAGCAATGAGTACTCACCTCTGACCCTTTCAGAGTGGTGATGTGATATGCAACAAGTGTCGGTGTTTTTAATGTAGAGCGTATTCTCCTCCTGCGCTCTCGAAAGGCTGAAGAAAACTCCTGGTGCATTTTTTTTTAAAGTTCAGCCGGCGTACTGCAAAGACAGCAAGCTTTATACTGCTCAGGTGGTGCCTGCTGCGTTGTGGTCGGGAAACATGATGCACTGTGGCAGTGGCTGGTAGACTGAGGTAGAGCGAAGCGAGGAGAGGCTAATTTATAATGTCATGATGTTTTATTACGAGAAGCTCAAGCAGTATCCTAGTTATTACGAGGAATTCGCAGTATCTTAAGTTATTACAAGAAGCTCAAGCTGTATCCTAGGGTTACTCGACACCGTGGCTGACATCAACCACCCATCTGATGTATTGCTGTGTTTACTCTCTTAAGATGTATGATTCCTGGCTGAGATAGGGCGATCATTGGAGCGAGTGCCCGGGTTTTAATGGCAGAGAACGTTATATGTAGTTTTGTACAGTATTGCTTCATAAGGAAATTTTTACGAATACTGGTTAAAGCGTTAATGCTCTGCCTGCGTTGGAGTTTCTCTCATTCCAATATGAACAGTACGGTATCTAGTGTTTACGTCCCTTTACTACACGTTGTGTGTGTGGGATGATAAGTGGTCACCTCAGCGTCCATCTGGTGTTGAACACCTGGTGTTGTCTTCATGTGTCATCTAACCCCACAGCTCAGCCAGGGCTCAGGTTGCTGGGTTTGGTACTTGGTTGACCAAGCTGTTGGAGACCGCAGCCCTCATGACCACGTAGACTTTACATCATGGCTGGTCTGATATACTTTGAAATTTCCTGTCCAGGGCGTTCTTAAACTTCTCCGCTGTGCATCTCATGGTGTTTCTTATGATTCCTGGCACGGTGAAAAGTCCCGGACCCTGGATGTTTAAGGCGTTCTTTATCCGCATGACACACCTTTTGAGTTCAGAGGTAGTGCTTTGCTTGTCGTGCCAGTAGGAAGTTATTTTCGAGTCTAAGTTGGGAATCAAACCTTCTAGGATTGACCGAGGAGCACAGCCTCAGTGGTTTCAGCAGTTCCTAGTAATTTGTTTCCTTTATCACTTTGATATAGGTCGTGGATGATCTCTGAACACTTTCAAACTCTGTAGTTTCGCCTGACTTTTGTAGTAATGTTAGAAGACAACAGTAATTAGCGCCATGAAGAGTATCATCATTGATTGATCATCCCATGTCTTGAAAGTCCGCATGATCCATTCTTGTAGAGGAAGCAACTGTTGTTTTACTGTGGTCGCTGAAAGTTAGGTCATGTATTGTTGTAATAAGGTTTTTTACATTCATTTCGATCGTAAAATTGTGTCCGTCCAGTATTCTATATTACGTTTTATTTCTCCATTTTTCATATACCGAAGGATTTAAAGCTTATCCCCGTTAAGAAGAATGTTCTCGGTGGCCCAATAGAAAACTTGATTTATGTCCCTTTGTAGACTTTCAGTGTCATCAACTGATGTAATTTTGATCATTTTATAGTACCATCTGCAAAGGACGTTACGAAACCTTGGCTGACTCGTGTTCGCTTGTGTATCAGATATGAGAATGAAGAACAGGAGGAGTTTAGTAGACACAGTTCCTCGAGGTACTGAGATTTTACTGTTGAGACGCTGGAAATATCTTGTTAGCACCACAACTCAACAGTACATGATAGATACATCATACTCCCTCCGAAGATAACCCGTCTGTGGATTTGATTTATTAATCAAAAGAATTGATGAAGAGAAAAAGGAACACATCCACAATAGGTGCCGTCATTACAACAGTACAAGTTTCAACTGCTTTCGCACCTGAAGGCATTAATTTAATAATAATCTTTTTATATTATTTCGAGAGTTTAACAATCTCATTAGGTGACGAACTGATTTGATTTTGGCCCACGTAATTCCATAAATTACCATATTAATTAAGATAATTAATTTTTTCATTTTGCGTGGGCTGTAACTCAGATTTGCTTAATGATGGGAAGTTCATATATATATATATATATATATATATATATATATATATATATATATATATATATATATATATATATAGACAAAGATCATGATACATAAGTTTTGCCAACTGATGAGCTCATTATATTTTCCCATAAGTCGTAGCGGGACATGAGCCATCGCAAGTGTATCTTGTTAAATGTCGTGTACTTTACGTGTTAGTCATGGGGCGTCCTCTCTCTCTCTCTCTCTCTCTCTCTCTCTCTCTCTCTCTCTCTCTCTCTCTCTCTCTCGTCTCCAACTTTCCCCTCCCACACCCTGGGTATAACCGAGTCACTGTGGTAGACCATGATCGTGTTAGTGCTGTAAGAAGTGCGTGTTGTGGGTCGCCCTCTCATGTCTGACAGAACGTCTTTCACGACCCTGCTTCCCCCGTCAACCTCACTGAAGCCTCGGGTCGTGATGGTCAGAGATCGAGCCAAAACCCTGAACTTGACCACCAGATATGACCAGGAATCTTGTACATGGGTTATGTGACAACTGCCTGTTGCTAGTATGCTTAAACCTCTTGAGTATAACCGTACGACCCTTGAGTATGATGGTCTACCCTTTCACACGACCCTTGATCAATGCCCAGGGGTCGCACTGTCTTGCTCTAAGGTTGTTTGGTATACGAATCGTTACAGCCAACTGCTCTAGGAAGGTTAACCGTGCTGGTGCTGCTGCATAGATGGACAGTTCCTAGTTCTCCAGCCAAGTTCTCAGGAAGTAAGAACTGACGAGAACCATCAAGCTGTGTCACAGGCCTGGCGCCGGCCTTCCCCCAGAGGCACGTCAAGTGGAGACGACTACTGTACCTCCCGTGCTATGGCTGGTGGTCTTCTCGAACGACCGTATGTGACTTGTATCCATTAACTTAACCTATCAGCCTTGAACACAGAGGGTGGTGTAATGTTAGGAGTTCGTACACTTACTGGGGGGAAAAGTATGAGCAGTTGTTACAAAACAGGGTTTCCACTTATTGTGTTTTGTTATAGATTGTAATACTGTATTTACTGTCCTTTAAGCACTTTTCGGTTTCTTTTTAGCGTGGTTTATACTTGTATACATATGACTTGAACCAGACATGTATTAACACCATCACAATCTTATAAATAGAGGTTGGTAGATCCTTGAAACTGTTGTGTTATGTCTCGTTTATTGATAGAGTCATGGCTGATGGAGATTTTATGGTAGATCGTAGATGAAGTGAATCTTATGGTAGATATTGAGAAGTTGAGAATCACGCAGGGAAACCATGGATGATGGGAATCTTAAAGTAAATAATTGCTAATGAGACATCTCACTGTAAAACCTATGTTCAGATCGCTGCAGCTGTTGAGGAATTGGCGTCTGTACAAGAACATAATAACATAGTCCACTCTAATCCAGTCAGGATCACGTGATGGTGTGGTGAAAAACATATTTCTTATCGCTACTTCTGAGGTCAGACATCAGCATGATATCTTTGCAAGACCATGGGAAAGCCTTATATGACATGGATCTGTGTGACCGAGAGAGGTTTTCTTGTCAAATACTGAAGTGTTGCAGTTCTTGTAGAGTCATCGTCATCTGTTTCTATCATTACGTTTGCTGTTTATTAAATGATGATTCGCCCACCATTTCCGCAGGATGAATGTTGGATCAAACCGTTGTCAAAATACTGACATACATATTAATTGTAAAGCACTTTTAATTGATTTAGTTGTGGAGTCAGATATGGTAGATACATCTCTCCGTTACGGGCAAGTAGATTCAGAATGAATTAATAATCTGTCTTCAAGTACAACACTTGTGAAAGTGTCACTCACTTCCGTGAAGGATATTCAGACAGCCTAAAATAACATTATGAGAACATTCAACAACATTAGGTTCCAGTGTATGCCCTGGAAAATGTTCCTGTCATACAGTTCATACTGTGATAAATGTTTCTTGTCAGAAGTTCAACGCGATATGTCAGGGACGACTTGTGTAGTGTTTAACGAGGGCGTGTCGAGTGTCAAAGAAGAAATCCGAGTTTGATGTTTAAACAATATTTTGGCTCTAATAAAAGACGACACCGACTGCAGCGACCATATTTGATGAGCAACATTGCAGATACCGTGGTGGAATAAGCTACAGAAACTGTAATTGTGACAACGACAGACACAGACGTACCCTAGCGTACGGAACACATTTCCTAAGTGGCAGAAGATATAGAGGCTACAACAACTGTATCAAAATATATAAACCCTACCGAAAGTAACAGTCCAGGAACATCATAAGATAATCAAACTGCACAGCGCACTGTACGTTAAGACAAGTCGAGATACAGTATCACTGTGTGATACACCAGACCCTCACCTTGGTCGAGCATTGAGCTCCTTGGCGTAAAAGACAGCTATGGAAACCAGCATATAAAAGGAATACCCGCTAGCCACAGAAGGGGTCATCAAATACCACAGCAGCAGGCTGGCATGAGCCTCAAAGTTCGTGACTGAGAGTGACAGGAAGTGATGACACACTTGTGGGTTAATACCAACCCCGATATTGGCCTGACAGCACTTGCACCACGAGGAAATCCCAATAGAAGGGACGTGACGGAAGGAGGGTTGCTTTGTGCTGCTTTTTCTTTGTAGGTTCATAAGTTGACTTCCCAGATAATAATGATGATAATGTTGGTTATTGTTATTCCTTTTTCTTCTTCTTCTTCTTCTTCTTCTTCTTCTTCTTCTTCTTCTTCTTCTAATTATTATTATTATTATTATTATTATTATTATTATTATTATTATTATTATTATTATTATTTTTATCATTATTATTGTAATTATTATAAAACAGTGAGACGTACTTGTAAGCCATAACATGACTTGTGAAATGGAATAACTTGAATGGTGAAGCTGGCAATATGGACAGCATGGAGAAGTTTAAAAAGTATGTCAGAGAAGGTTCAAGATGGGTCCCCACGAGTGTAGACCTCCCTCCCTGTACAGCACGTACAGGTAACTAGACACACGTTACAACACGGAACCCTACGCAGTATCCCAGTGAACCATCCACCCCGCCGCCCGCTAACCAACAGTGATGGCAAGACGCGCTCCGCAGCCTGGCGTAAAAACGACGCGTCACCCTTGCGGTTAGTGAGCCTCGCCCCGGCAACGCTTCCGGCTCTCTTTAACCGCACAAGTTACCTTGGGAACACCGCCAGCACCAGTGTCTGTCTGTAGTAGCTCCTGCTGGGGAGAGGAAGGACTGTTGCTTCCTCACCATAATGTTACTGTTGGCTCGAAGGTCGAAGTGAGGGCAGTCACCTTCTATGCCTACCTCTGAGTAAGGTCAGCTCCGTGGTACAAAGACTGAACCAGTGCTGAGCTTTGACATTATTTGCGCCTTCGTATTCACGTTGACATTTTGCAGGGTCTCCTCTTTGAACTCTTTGTATGCCTTCCACCTGTTCCATACTGATTTTTGAGATTCTGATATGTTCCACTATCAGAGTTCTTAGAAAACTTAAAGGTTGTTTTCTGGTCACCCCTCACTCCCCTCTCTTCCAAGATGGGCAGATTTGAAACCTCTAGACTTGCCTAGTATAACTGCTCTCTTAATTCTGGTGCAGTACCATCTTTGTTGCTCTTATTTGTACTTCTCGTAAATCTTTATGCTTCTTTAGATGCGATGACCAAAGTTTTATTTGAATGTGTGGTTCTTTGTGTGTGTGTGTGTGTGTGTGTTTGTGTGTGTGTATATATATATATATATATATATATATATATATATATATATATATATATATATATATATATTTTTTTTTTTTTCATACTATTCGCCATTTCCCGCGATCGCGAGGTAGCGTTAAGAACAGAGGACTGGGCCTTTGAGGGAATATCCTCACCTGGCCCCCTTCTCTGTTCCTTCTTTTGGAAAATTAAAAAAGAAAGAAAAAAAAAAACGAGAGGGGAGGATTTCCAGCCCCCCCGCTTCCCTTCCCTTTTAGTCGCCCTCTACGACACGCAGGGAAAACGTGGGAAGTATTCTTTCTCCCCTATCCCCAGGGATATATATATATATATTTTTTTTTTCATACTATTTGCCATTTCCCGCATTAGCGAGGTAGCGTTAAGAACAGAGGACTGGGCCTTTTAGGGAATATCCTCACCTGGCCCCCTTCTCTGCTCCTTCTTTTGGAAAATTAAAAAAAAAAAAAAAATTGAGAGGGGAGGATTTCCAACCCCCCGCTCCCTTCCCTTTTAGTCGCCTTCTACGACACACACGGAATACGTGGGAAATATTCTTTCTCCCCTATCCCCAGGGATATATATATATATATATATATATATATATATATATATATATATATATATATTTTTTTTTTTTTTTTTTTCTTTTTTTTTGTACATATTTGCAGAGCCTTTGAGGGAAAATTCTCACTTGGCCTCCTTCTCTTTTCCTTCTTTTGGAAAAGTAAAAGCTAGAGGGGAGGATTTCCAGCCCTCCGCTCCCACCCCTTGTAGTCGCCTTCTACGACACGCAGGGAATACGTGGGAAGTATTGAAGTACTCCTTCACCCCCATCCCCAGAGATAGTGTGTGTATATATATATATATATATATATATATATATATATATATATATATATATATATATATATATATATATATTATCCCTGGGGATAGGGGAGAAAGAATATTTCCCACGTATTCCGTGTGTGTCGTAGAAGGCGACTAAATGGGGAGGGAGCGGAGGGCTGGAAATCCTCTCCTCCCGTTTAAAATTTTTCAAAAGATATGACAGAGAAAGGGGCCAAATGAGGATGTTATCTCTAAGGCTCAGTCCTCTGTTCTTACTGCTACCTCGCTAAGGCGGCAAATGGCGAATATGTATGGGGAAAAAAGATATATATATATATATATATATATATATATATATATATATATATATATATATATATATATATATATTCCCTGTGAGTCCACAAGGAAAATGAGACACGATAAGTTCCCAAGTACTTTTCGTGTAATAATCATATCATCAGGGGAGATACAAGAAAGAAATATATGTATATATATATATATATATATATATATATATATATATATATATATATATATATAAGTAGTGGTGATGTGAGAAGGAGATGGAGTGAGTATTTTGAAGGTTTGTTGAATGTGTTTGATGATAGAGTGGCAGATACAGGGTGTTTCGGTCGAGGTGGTGTGCAAAGTGAGAGGGTTAGGGAAAATGATTTGGTAAACAGAGAAGAGGTAGTAAAAGCTTTGCGGAAGATGAAAGCCGGCAAGGCAGCAGGTTTGGATGGTATTGCAGTGGAATTCATTAAAAAAGGGGGTGACTGTATTATTGACTGGTTGGTAAGGTTATTTAATGTATGTATGGCTCATGGTGAGGTGCCTGAGAATTGGCGGAATGCGTGCATAGTGCCATTGTACAAAGGCAAAGGGGATAAGAGTGAGTGCTCAAATTACAGAGGTATAGGTTTGTTGAGTATTCCTGGTAAATTATATGGGAGGGTATTGATTGAGAGGGTGAAGGCATGTACAGAGCATCAGACTGGGGAAGAGCAGTGTGGTTTCAGAAGTGGTAGAGGATGTGTGGATCAGGTGTTTGCTTTGAAGAATGTATGTGAGAAATACTTAGAAAAGCAAATGGATTTGTATGTAGCATTTATGGATCTGGAGAAGGCATATGACAGAGTTGATAGAGATGCTCTGTGGAAGGTATTAAGAATATATGGTGTGGGAGGCAAGTTGTTAGAAGCAGTGAAAAGTTTTTATCGAGGATGTAAGGCATGTGTACGTGTAGGAAGAGAGGAAAGTGATTGGTTCTCAGTGAATGTAGGTTTGCGGCAGGGGTGTGTGATGTCTCCATGGTTGTTTAATTCGTTTATGGATGGGGTTGTTAGGGAGGTGAATGCAAGAGTTTTGGAAAGAGGGGCAAGTATGAAGTCTGTTAGGGATGAGAGAGCTTGGGAAGTGAGTCAGTTGTTGTTCGCTGATGATAACAGCGCTGGTGGCTGATTCATGTGAGAAACTGCAGAAGCTGGTGACTGAGTTTGGTAAAGTGTGTGAAAGAAGAAAGTTAAGAGTAAATGTGAATAAGAGCAAGGTAATTAGGTACAGTAGGGTTGAGGGTCAAGTCAGTTGGGAGGTAAGTTTGAATGGAGAAAAACTGGAGGAAGTAAAGTGTTTTTTAGATATCTGGGAGTGGATCTGGCAGCGGATGGAACCATGGAAGCGGAAGTGGATCATAGGGTGGGGAAGGGGGGCGAAAATCCTGGGAGCCTTGAAGAATGTGTGGAAGTCGAGAACATTATCTCGGAAAGCAAAAATGGGTATGTTTGAAGGAATAGTGGTTCCAACAATGTTGTATGGTTGCGAGGCGTGGGCTATGGATAGAGTGGTGCGCAGGAGGATGGATGTGCTGGAAATGAGATGTTTGAGGACAATGTGTGGTGTGAGGTGGTTTGATCGAGTAAGTAACGTAAGGGTAAGAGAGATGTGTGGAAATAAAAAGAGCGTGGTTGAGAGAGCAGAAGAGGGTGTTTTGAAATGGTTTGGGCACATGGAGAGAATGAGTGAGGAAAGATTGACCAAGAGGATATATGTGTCGGAGGTGGAGGGAACGAGGAGAAGTGGGAGACCAAATTGGAGGTGGAAAGATGGAGTGAAAAAGATTTTGTGTGATCGGGGCCTGAACATGCAGGAGGGTGAAAGGAGGGCAAGGAATAGAGTGAATTGGATCGATGTGGTATACCGGGGTTGAGGTGCTGTCAGTGGATTGAATCAGGGCATGTGAAGCGTCTGGGGTAAACCATGGAAAGCTGTGTAGGTATGTATATTTGCGTGTGTGGACGTATGTATATACATGTGTATGGTGGTGGGTTGGGCCATTTCTTTCGTCTGTTTCCTTGCGCTACGTCGCAAACGCGGGAGACAGCGACAAAGGAAAAAATATATATATATATATATATATATATATATATATATATATATATATATATATATATATATATATATATATATATATATATACACATACAGCACAAAAAGAGAGAGAGAGAAAGCGATATGTTTGACCATTGCTGGAATAACATGACTATCAGTAAAATTTTGACCTCAGCCTTCCCCAGAAGTTCAAGGTCACAGGGCGGTTGGCATGACGTGCATCGCCTCTGTGATTACCAGTGGGATCCAGTGGCAGCCGCCCTGCACCCTGCAGCTTGGTAATGACGTCTTCGCGTGGGGCGAACTTTCCTGGAAATTATTGACTTCATGCGGTGGTGCTGGTGCAGTGCCTTGGACTTCAGAATAAATTCTTCGTTTCCAGTAGGACAGGGAACTGCTTTTGCTTTGTTGGTAACGTTGAGGGTATTAGAAATATACGCTTTTTTAATGCTTTTGGTTGTGGAGATGTGGTGCGTCGCTTCTTGGAAACATCGTCTCCCAGTGGGGGTTAATTGCAGAACGCTCTTTCCTGGAAAATTGCTGTTTGTTTATTGGACGATACTCTGCACTGATTTTCTAGAAATTGTCGAGTAATTTGTGTGTGGTGCACGACATGGGCTCATGAGGCCTGATGTAGCATGATAGAGTCTGCTGTTTCCAGGGCGTCGTTTCTTATTTATAGCTTGGTAAATTACACCGATCATGGCGACCCTGTGGCTTGGTGCACTGCTCTGTTGGTGTATTGTGTTGCCTTCATATGGCCTGGTCAGCCAAGCTGCCTCCTGCAAATTCAAGGCGGGCCTTAATTGATTTATGAAGAGCCTTATGAAAGGTTAGAATAAGAGAAGGAAAAGGTTTTACGATTTTAGAGAAAATGGAAAAACTCATTTAAGATGTGCCGGGCCATAGTGATTGGGTAAGGTATGAGAGGGTAGAGGGTTACAAAGCTTCGAGGTGCAGGGAAAGTTATCAAAACGGCCCACCCTTGAGTTGCCAGCGGTAACACAGTAATCATGTGACGCAGCAGCTTGCCCAGTATTGCATGGTCTAGCTAGTGGTGAGGGTGCACAAGCAGCCTGCTTTCGGGGGCAAAAGCCAAAGTAATGCCTCTAGAAGGATGAAAGTGTACCAGCATTACAGCGTAGAGTGGATCTTATTATTATTATTATTATTATTATTATTATTATTATTATTATTATTATTATTACTATTATTATTATTATTAAGTAGACGTAGTAGTAGTAGCATTATTATTATCAAATATTTTATTATTATTTCTGTTTGAAGAAATTAAACACAAGAAGGGAGGTTCTCCACCCCCAACTCTCGCCCCCTTTAGTTGCTTTCTACGACACAGGAAATATGGAAGTAGAATTTTTCTTCCCTGCCTCGGTGACAAGTTAGTTGGGATGTGAGTTTGAATGGAGAAAAAGTGGAGGAAGTGAAGTGTTGTAGATACCTGGGAGTGGACATCGCAGCGGATGGAACCATGGAAGCGGAAGTGTCTAGGTTTGGGGAGGGGTGAAGGTTCTGGGAGCAATGAAGAATGTATGGGAAGATAGGACGTAATCTGGGAGGGCAAAAATGGGTATGTTTGAAGGAATAGTAGTTCCAACGATATAATGTGGTTGAGGTATGGGGTTATAGATAAGGTTGTGCGGAGGAGGGTGGATGTGTTGGAAATGAAAAATTTGAAAACAGTATATGGTGTGAGGTGGTTTGATCGAGTAAGTAATGAGAGGGTAAGAGAGATGTGTGGAAGTAAAAAGGGTGTGGTTGAGAGAGCAGAAGAGGGTGTCTTGAAAAGGTTTGTGCATGTTAAGAAAATGAATAAGGAATGGTTAACAAAGACGATATATATGTCAAATGAAGGGAACAAGAAGCGGGAGACCAAATTGGAGGTGGAAATATGGAGTGAAAAAGAATTTGAGCGATCGGGGCCTGAACATACAGGAGGATGAAAGGCGTGCAAGGAATAGAGTGAACTGGAACGATGTGGTATACCGGGATCGACGTGCTGTCAATGGGCTGAACCAGGACATGTGAAACGTCTGGGTTAAACCATGGAAAGGTCTGTGGGGCCTTGATGTGGATAGGGAGCTGTGGTTTCGGTGCATTACACATGACAACTAGAGAATGAGTGTGAGCGGATATGGCCATTTTTCTTCTGTTTCCTGAAGCAGTCTTGCTGACGCAGGAGATTGCGATCGGTTGTAGGAGAAGAGAAGAGAATGTATATGTTATTTTTTCCTTTTCCCTCATACATATGTACTGTTTCATGTGGGGCGGGATGGTATCGGGAATGGATGAAGGTGAGCAAGTATGAGTATGTACTTGTGTGTATATATATATATATATATATATATATATATATATATATATATATATATATATATATATATATATATATATATATTCTTTTTTTTTTCAAACTATTCGCCATTTCCCGCGTTAGCAAGGTAGCGTTAAGAACAGAGGACTGGGCCTCTGAGGGAATATCCTCACCTGGCCTTGTTCTCTGTTCCCTCTTTTAGAAAATTAAAAAAAAAACGAGAGGGGAGGATTTCCAGCCCCCCGCTCCCTCCCCTTTTAGTCGCCTTCTATGACACGCAGGGAATACGTGGGAAGTATTCTTTCTCCCCTATCCCCAGGGATATATATATATATATATATATATATATATATATATATATATATATATATATATATATATATATATATATATATATATATATTTTTTTTTTTTTTAATTTTCCAAAAGAAGGAACAGAGAAGGGGGCCAGGTGAGGATATTCCTTCCAAGGCCCAGTCCTCTGTTCTTAACGCTACCTCGCTATCGCGGGAAATGGCGAATAGTATGAAAAAAAAAATATATATTTATATAAATATATATATTTATATATATATTTAACTTTAAAGGGGAAGTAAATGTTTATAGTTGTGTTAATGGAGTGATAGTTTTCATGCATGGTGTTTTTGACTAGAAAATAGTGAAGTTGGAGAAAAATGTAGCTTAGACATTGAAGCTTATTGATACAGTGGTGAAATTGATGAGAACTGCTATTGACGTTTGTGTGAATAAATTGTACATTTCCTTTTCCATAGCCAGAGGTTGAACCATTATGTGACATTCATTTTTTTTCATTCATTTCAAGCTAAAAGTTTGTTTTCTAAATTGTTTCTTACATTTTTCATATGTATATATATGTGTGTGTGTGTGTGTGTGTGTGTGTGTGTGTGTGTGTGTGTGTATGTGTATATATATATGTATATTATCCCTGGGGATAGGGGTGAAAGAATACTTCCCACGTATTCCTCGCGTGTCGTAGAAAGCGACTAGAGGGGACGGGAGCGGGGGGCCGGAAATCCTCCCCTCCTTGTATTAACTTTCTAAAATGGGAAACAGAAGAAGGAGTCACGCGGGGAGTGATCATCCTCCTCGAAGGCTCAGAGTGGGGTGCCTAAATGTGTGTGGATGTAACCAAGATGTGAAAAAAGGAGAGATAGGTAGTATGTTTGAGGAAAGGAACCTGGATGTTTTGGCTCTGAGTGAAACGAAGCTCAAGGGTAAAGGGGAAGAGTGGTTTGGAAATGTCTGGGGAGTGAAGTCAGGGGTTAGTGAGAGGACAAGAGCAAGGGAAGGAGTAGCAATACTCCTGAAGCAGGAGTTGTGGGAGTATGTGATAGAATGTAAGAAAGTAAATTCTCGATTAATATGGGTAAAATTGAAAGTTGATGGAGAGAGGTGGGTGATTATTGGTGCATATGCACCTGGGCATGAGAAGAAAGATCATGAGAGGCAAGTGTTTTGGGAGCAGCTAAATGAGTGTGTTAGCGGTTTTGATGCACGAGACCGGGTTATAGTGATGGGTGATTTGAATGCAAAGGTGAGTAATGTGGCAGTTGAGGGAATAATTGGTATGCATGGGGTGTTCAGTGTTGTAAATGGAAATGGTGAAGAGCTTGTAGATTTATGTGCTGAAAAAGGACTGATGATTGGGAATACCTGGTTTAAAAAGCGAGATATACATAAGTATACTTATGTAAGTAGGAGAGATGGCCAGAGAGCGTTATTGGATTACGTGTTAATTGACAGGCGTGCGAAAGAGAGACTTTTGGATGTTAATGTGCTGAGAGGTGCAACTGGAGGGATGTCTGATCATTATCTTGTGGAGGCTAAGGTGAAGATTAGTATGGGTTTTCAGAAAAGAGGAGTGAATGTTGGGGTGAAGAAGGTGGTGAGAGTGAGTGAGCTTGGGAAGGAGACCTGTGTGGGGAAGTACCAGGAGAGACTGTGCACAGAATGGAAAAAGGTGAGAACAATGGAAGTAAGGGGAGTGGGGGAGGAATGGGATGTATTTAGGGAATCAGTGATGGATTGCGCAAAAGATGCTTGTGGCATGAGAAGAGTGGGAGGGGGGCTGTTTAGAAAGGGTAGTGAGTGGTGGGATGAAGAAGTAAGAGTATTAGTGAAAGAGAAGAGAGAGGCATTTGGACGATTTTTGCAGGGAAAAAATGCAATTGAGTGGGAGAAGTATAAAAGAAAGAGACAGGAGGTCAAGAGAAAGGTGCAAGAGGTGAAAAAAAGGGCAAATGAGAGTTGGGGTGAGAGAGTATCATTAAATTTTAGGGAGAATAAAAAGATGTTCTGGAAGGAGGTAAATAGGGTGCGTAAGACAAGGGAGCAAATGGGAACTTCAGTGAAGGGCGTAAATGGGGAGGTGATAACAAGTAGCGGTGATGTGAGAAGGAGATGGAATGAGTATTTTGAAGGTTTGTTGAATGTGTCTGATGACAGAGTGGCTGATATAGGGTGTTTTGGTCGAGGTGGTGTGCAAAGTGAGAGGGTTAGGGAAAATGATTTGGTAAACAGAGAAGAAGTAGTAAAAGCTTTGCGGAAGATGAAAGCCGGCAAGGCAGCAGGTTTGGATGGTATTGCAGTGGAATTTATTAAAAAAGGGGGTGACTGTATTGTTGACTGGTTGGTAAGGTTATTTAATGTATGTATGACTCATGGTGAGGTGCCTGAGGATTGGCGGAATGCGTGCATAGTGCCATTGTACAAAGGCAAAGGGGATAAGAGTGAGTGCTCAAATTACAGAGGTATAAGTTTGTTGAGTATTCCTGGTAAATTATATGGGAGGGTATTGATTGAGAGGGTGAAGGCATATACAGAGCATCAGATTGGGGAAGAGCAGTGCGGTTTCAGAAGTGGTAGAGGATGTGTGGATCAGGTGTTTGCTTTGAAGAATGTATGTGAGAAATACTTAGAAAAGCAAATGGATTTGTATGTAGCATTTATGGATCTGGAGAAGGCATATGATAGAGTTGATAGAGATGCTCTGTGGAAGGTATTAAGAATATATGGTGTTGGAGGCAAGTTGTTAGAAGCAGTGAAAAGTTTTTATCGAGGATGTAAGGCATGTGTACGTGTAGGAAGAGAGGAAAGTGATTGGTTCTCAGTGAATGTAGGTTTGCGGCAGGGGTGTGTGATGTCTCCATGGTTGTTTAATTTGTTTATGGATGGGGTTGTAAGGGAGGTAAATGCAAGAGTCCTGGAAAGAGGGGCAAGTATGAAGTCTGTTGGGGATGAGAGAGCTTGGGAAGTGAGTCAGTTGTTGTTCGCTGATGATACAGCGCTGGTGGCTGATTCATGTGAGAAACTGCAGAAGCTGGTGACTGAGTTTGGTAAAGTGTGTGGAAGAAGAAAGTTGAGAGTAAATGTGAATAAGAGCAAGGTTATTAGGTACAGTAGGGGTGAGGGTCAAGTCAATTGGGAGGTGAGTTTGAATGGAGAAAAACTGGAGGAAGTGAAGTGTTTTAGATATCTGGGAGTGGATCTGTCAGCGGATGGAACCATGGAAGCGGAAGTGGATCATAGGGTGGGGGAGGGGGCGAAAATTTTGGGAGCCTTGAAAAATGTGTGGAAGTCGAGAACATTATCTCGGAAAGCAAAAATGGGTATGTTTGAAGGAATAGTGGTTCCAACAATGTTGTATGGTTGCGAGGCGTGGGCTATGGATAGAGTTGTGCGCAGGAGGATGGATGTGCTGGAAATGAGATGTTTGAGGACAATGTGTGGTGTGAGGTGGTTTGATCGAGTAAGTAACGTAAGGGTAAGAGAGATGTGTGGAAATAAAAAGAGCGTGGTTGAGAGAGCAGAAGAGGGTGTTTTGAAATGGTTTGGGCACATGGAGAGAATGAGTGAGGAGAGATTGACCAAGAGGATATATGTGTCGGAGGTGGAGGGAACGAGGAGAAGAGGGAGACCAAATTGGAGGTGGAAAGATGGAGTGAAAAAGATTTTGTGTGATCGGGGCCTGAACATGCAGGAGGGTGAAAGGAGGGCAAGGAATAGAGTGAATTGGAGCGATGTGGTATACAGGGGTTGACGTGCTGTCAGTGGATTGAATCAAGGGCATGTAAAGGTCGGGGGTTTAAAAACCATGGAAAGCTGTGTGGGAGTATATTTGCGTGTGTGGAGGGAAGGTATTACATGTGTATGGGGGGGGGGGGCCCTTTCTTTCGTCTGTTTTTCCCCCCCCCCCGGGGGGGCCCCAAAAAAATAAAAAAAAAAAAAAATTTTAAAATTTTTAAAAATTTTTTTTTTAAAAATTTTTTTTTTTAAAATTTTTTTAAAAAATTTTTAAAAAAAAAAAGGGTTTTTTTTTTTAAAAAAAAAAAAAAAAAAAGGGGGGGTTTTTTGGCCCCCTTTAACCCCCTTGGGCCCCCAAACCCGGGGGGGGGATTCCCCCCCCCCCTTCAATTTTAAAAATTTTTTTTTAAAAAAAAAAAAAAAAAAATTTTTTTTTTGGGCCCCCAAAAAAAAAAAATTTTTTTGGGGGGGGGGGGGGCCCCCCCCCCCCCCTTTGGGGGTTTTAAAAAACCTTTTTTTTTTTTTTTTCCCCCCTTTTAAAAAAAAAAATTTTTTAATTTAAAAACCCCCCCCTTTTTTTTTTTTGGGGTTCCCGGAATTTTTTAAAAAGGGAAAAATTTTTTGGGGGGGAAAAAAAAAAAAATTTAAAAAAGGCTTTTTAAGGGGTTTTTTTTTTAAATTGGTAAAAACCCTTTTTTTTGGGGGTTTTTTTTTCCCTTTTTTGGGGTTTTTTTTTTCAAATTTTTTTTTTTAAAAAAAAATTTTTTTTTTGGGAAAATTTTAAATTTTAAAAAAAAAGGGGTTTTTTTTTTGGGAAAAAAAAAATTTTTTTTTTGGAAAATTTTTTTTTTTTGGGGGGTTTGGGGGAAAAAAACCCCCCTTTAAAGGGGAAGTAAATGTTTATAGTTGTGTTAATGGAGTGATAGTTTTCATGCATGGTGTTTTTGACAAAAAATAGTGAAGTTGGAGAAAAATGTAGCTTAGACATTGAAGCTTATTGATACAGTGGTGAAATTGATGAGAACTGCTATTGACGTTTGTGTGAATAAATTGTACATTTCCTTTTCCATAGCCAGAGGTTGAACCATTATGTGACATTCATTTTTTTTCATTCATTTCAAGCTAAAAGTTTGTTTTCTAAATTGTTTCTTACATTTTTCATATGTATATATATGTATGTGTGTGTGTGTGTGTGTATGTGCGTTGTGTGTGTATGTGTGTGTGTGTGTATATGTATATATATATGTATATTATCCCTGGGGATAGGGGTGAAAGAATACTTCCCACGTATTCCTCGCGTGTCGTAGAAAGCGACTAGAGGGGACGGGAGCGGGGGGCCGGAAATCCTCCCCTCCTTGTATTAACTTTCTAAAATGGGAAACAGAAGAAGGAGTCACGCGGGGAGTGATCATCCTCCTCGAAGGCTCAGAGTGGGGTGCCTAAATGTGTGTGGATGTAACCAAGATGTGAAAAAAGGAGAGATAGGTAGTATGTTTGAGGAAAGGAACCTGGATGTTTTGGCTCTGAGTGAAACGAAGCTCAAGGGTAAAGGGGAAGAGTGGTTTGGAAATGTCTGGGGAGTGAAGTCAGGGGTTAGTGAGAGGACAAGAGCAAGGGAAGGAGTAGCAATACTCCTGAAACAGGAGTTGTGGGAGTATGTGATAGAATGTAAGAAAGTAAATTCTCGATTAATATGGGTAAAATTGAAAGTTGATGGAGAGAGGTGGGTGATTATTGGTGCATATGCACCTGGGCATGAGAAGAAAGATCATGAGAGGCAAGTGTTTTGGGAGCAGCTAATGAGTGTGTTAGCGGTTTTGATGCACGAGACCGGGTTATAGTGATGGGTGATTTGAATGCAAAGGTGAGTAATGTGGCAGTTGAGGGAATAATTGGTATGCATGGGGTGTTCAGTGTTGTAAATGGAAATGGTGAAGAGCTTGTAGATTTATGTGCTGAAAAAGGACTGATGATTGGGAATACCTGGTTTAAAAAGCGAGATATACATAAGTATACTTATGTAAGTAGGAGAGATGGCCAGAGAGCGTTATTGGATTACGTGTTAATTGACAGGCGTGCGAAAGAGAGACTTTTGGATGTTAATGTGCTGAGAGGTGCAACTGGAGGGATGTCTGATCATTATCTTGTGGAGGCTAAGGTGAAGATTAGTATGGGTTTTCAGAAAAGAGGAGTGAATGTTGGGGTGAAGAAGGTGGTGAGAGTAAGTGAGCTTGGGAAGGAGACCTGTGTGGGGAAGTACCAGGAGAGACTGTGTACAGAATGGAAAAAGGTGAGAACAATGGAAGTAAGGGGAGTGGGGAGGAATGGGATGTATTTAGGGAATCAGTGATGGATTGCGCAAAAGATGCTTGTGGCATGAGAAGAGTGGGAGGTGGGCTGTTTAGAAAGGGTAGTGAGTGGTGGGATGAAGAAGTAAGAGTATTAGTGAAAGAGAAGAGAGAGGCATTTGGACGATTTTTGCAGGGAAAAAATGCAATTGAGTGGGAGAAGTATAAAAGAAAGAGACAGGAGGTCAATGGGAAAGGTGCAAGAGGTGAAAAAAAGGGCAAATGAGAGTTGGGGTGAGAGACTATCAGTAAATTTTAGGGAGAATAAAAAGATGTTCTGGAAGGAGGTAAATAGGGTGCGTAAGACAAGGGAGCAAATGGGAACTTCAGTGAAGGGCGTAAATGGGGAGGTGATAACAAGTAGTGGTGATGTGAGAAGGAGATGGAATGAGTATTTTGAAGGTTTGTTGAATGTGTCTGATGACAGAGTGGCAGATATAGGGTGTTTTGGTCGAGGTGGTGTGCAAAGTGAGAGGGTTAGGGAAAATGATTTGGTAAACAGAGAAGAGGTAGTAAAAGCTTTGCGGAAGATGAAAGCCGGCAAGGCAGCAGGTTTGGATGGTATTGCAGTGGAATTTATTAAAAAAGGGGGTGACTGTATTGTTGACTGGTTGGTAAGGTTATTTAATGTATGTATGACTCATGGTGAGGTGCCTGAGGATTGGCGGAATGCGTGCATAGTGCCATTGTACAAAGGCAAAGGGGATAAGAGTGAGTGCTCAAATTACAGAGGTATAAGTTTGTTGAGTATTCCTGGTAAATTATATGGGAGGGTATTGATTGAGAGGGTGAAGGCATGTACAGAGCATCAGATTGGGGAAGAGCAGTGCGGTTTCAGAAGTGGTAGAGGATGTGTGGATCAGGTGTTTGCTTTGAAGAATGTATGTGAGAAATACTTAGAAAAGCAAATGGATTTGTATGTAGCATTTATGGATCTGGAGAAGGCATATGATAGAGTTGATAGAGATGCTCTGTGGAAGGTATTAAGAATATATGGTGTGGGAGGCAAGTTGTTAGAAGCAGTGAAAAGTTTTTATCGAGGATGTAAGGCATGTGTACGTGTAGGAAGAGAGGAAAGTGATTGGTTCTCAGTGAATGTAGGTTTGCGGCAGGGGTGTGTGATGTCTCCATGGTTGTTTAATTTGTTTATGGATGGGGTTGTTAGGGAGGTAAATGCAAGAGTCCTGGAAAGAGGGGCAAGTATGAAGTCTGTTGGGGATGAGAGAGCTTGGGAAGTGAGTCAGTTGTTGTTCGCTGATGATACAGCGCTGGTGGCTGATTCATGTGAGAAACTGCAGAAGCTGGTGACTGAGTTTGGTAAAGTGTGTGGAAGAAGAAAGTTAAGAGTAAATGTGAATAAGGAAGGTTATTGGGAAGTAGGTTGGGGGTCAATAAAATTGGGGGGTGATTTTAATGGGAAAAATGGAGGAAGTGAAGGTTTTGATACTGGGAGTGGATTGCAGCGGATAAAACAGGGAAGGGGGAAGTGGATCATAGGGGGGGGGAGGGGCGAAAATTCTGGGAGTTGAGAATTGGGAAGTCGAGAAATTATCTCGGAAAGCAAAAATGGGATGTTTAAAGGAATAGTGGTTAAAATGTTGTTTTTTGGAGGCGGGGGTATGGTAAGTTTGCGCGGGAGGATGGATGTGGGAAATGAGATGTTTGAGGAAAATGTGTGGTTGAGGGTTTGATCGAAAAAGAAACGTAGGGTTTAAAGAGATGTGTGGAAAA
This sequence comes from Panulirus ornatus, assembly GCF_036320965.1. NCBI lineage: Eukaryota > Metazoa > Arthropoda > Malacostraca > Decapoda > Palinuridae > Panulirus > Panulirus ornatus. The sequence continues at coordinate 21,886,406 of NC_092229.1, read as the reverse complement.
AAAAGAGCGGGGTTTGAGAGAGCAGAAGGGGGTGTTTTGAAATGGTTTGGGCACATGGAGAGAATGAGTGAGGAGAGATTGACCAAGAGGATATATGTGTCGGAGGTGGAGGGAACGAGGAGAAGAGGGAGACCAAATTGGAGGTGGAAAGATGGAGTGAAAAAGATTTTGTGTGATCGGGGCCTGAACATGCAGGAGGGTGAAAGGAGGGCAAGGAATAGAGTGAATTGGAGTCATGTGGTATACAGGGGTTGACGTGCTGTCAGTGGATTGAATCAAGGCATGTGAAGCGTCCGGGGTAAACCATGGAAAGCTGTGTAGGTATGTATATTTGCGTGTGTGGACGTATGTATATACATGTGTATGGGGGGTTGGGCCATTTCTTTCGTCTGTTTCCTTGCGCTACCTCGCAAACGCGGGAGACAGCGACAAAGTATAAAAAAAAAAAAAAGAAAAAAAAAAATATATATATATATATATATATATGAATATATATATAAATATTTATATGTATACGTGTCTTTTTTGGCGCCACCTAGCTAACGCAAGAAGCAGCAATCAAGTATAAAAATTATTATTATTATTATTATTGTTATCATAATCATTATTATTATTACTTAATCTCAGTGCCCCTTCCCCAGGGGCTCTTGCAGATTCAAAGCTGCGCTACCAGCAGTAGTAGAGAAACGATAGATTTTTTGGCGTGAGAATTTCTTCGACGAGATTGTATTCCGATGACACAACTTTGCGTAACCATAAGCATTCGGGCTCCGGTAGCGCCGTCCTGTGGTTAATCCCTTAATATGACTTTACTACCACTGATCATGACGAAACGACCCTTTGGTATGATGGCTCGGCCTTTAACCCTGCCCTTAAGGCCATCATATTCAAGAGTCGCCCCGTCGGGCTTAAGGGATTTAAGTTACTGCTTCCTTGTGGAGTCATGTCGTGCGTTTGTACAGAGTTATGGAGGTGCTGAGTGGAAAGTCTTGTCGTTCTGGCCAGCTGGATGGTGCGCTACCTCCATGAGATTTCAGCTTAACGTGGAGAGGTAGCTCATGGTTGTTGTGACGTGTTACTTCCGTATTACTAGTGAAGTGTGTCCTTACTCTCTCTTGCTGTGGTAGAGGGAGTAATGATTCAGGTCATGTGGTGAGTGAAGTACCTTTGTTTCACTCCTACAGTGAAGGAATGTATCATGTTCCTGGTCATGTGATCAGTGAAGTGCTCTGTTACAGTGTCCTGTAGTGGAGGAGGGTAGAGTGTTCCTGGTCATGTGATCAATAGAGTGCGTTGTTACATTCTCCTGGAGTGGCAGAGAGCGTGGTTAGTGTTCCTGGTCGAGTGATCTGTGAAGAGCGTTGTTATAGTCTCTTGCAGTGGCGGAGGATGTAGTTAGTCTTCCTGGTCATACTTCCTACGAACTGCTTCAGTGCAGTAAGTTGTTGAGTACTTCACCCAGAGTCTTTCATCCTTATGGCATGACAGCAATTCTAGACTATTCTTACAAAGAATTAAAACAGAACTACAAAAATGAATTTCAAAAGCGGAATCTTTAGGGTCATTAACCCCCTCTGTTGAGATAGATCGTTGGTCGATCGACCAAGCCGCAGCCCGCAGGCCCACATATCCCCCACAGCCAGCCTGGCTAGTTTGTTACACTGTGTTGTTAACTTGTCCAGTGTACTCCTGAACTTCTCTACTATGTTTCTGATGATGGCAGGCAAGGTGTTGAAGAGTCTCGGGCCCCGGATGTTTAAGGTGTTCTCTCTTTTTGTGCATATCGCACCTTCTGATTTCAGAGGTAGTATTTTACAGTCTTCCATGCCTGTCATACCAATAGAATGTTATATCCGAATGTAAGTTGGGAACCATACCTTCTAGGATTTTACAAGTATAGATGATGATATACATAAATACCTATCCCATCTGCGCTCCTGGGAGCGTGGCCCCTGAGGTTTCAGCCGTTCCCATTAACTTGGTTTCTTTACCACATTAATATTACCTGTGAAAGATGTCCACACACTTTCTAATTCCACATTTCGTCTGCTTAGGTTTGTGATATTAGAACGTAGCAATATTCAATTAACCTTGAATAATATCAACATATTTTTCCTTGTCTTGAATCTCTGCAGGCTCCATCCTGTTACCTTTCTGCATGAGGCAGCCGTTGTTTTGTTGTGTTTGTTCGACAGTATTTGTCTGTTTTTCACATTATTCAGCTAGTTTCTTATAGCGTCTGTGTCTGTCCGATATTCTGTATTGTTTTTGATTTCTTCATTTTCCCCATACCAGAGGAGTTGAAACTTATCTCCATTGAAAAACTTAATATGGCCATTCAGCATCCTCCACTGATGTGGTTATATTACTTATTCTTGTATCTTGTGCAAGAGATGATAGGAAGCTGTGGCTCGTGGCTGTGACTATTTCAGACGTAAGAACGAGGAACAGGAGGGGTGCAACTACCCCTTCTGGTGTAATAAGTGCAGGAATCATGTAGTTTACACAGTCATCAGGCGTGCCCAGGGATGCTTCCATGAGCAGGTTATTTTTTGAGCACTGTGGTTGCAACGCACAGCACCAGTTATACTGCATTTATTGTACAGTCTTTCTTGCGGTATTAGGGAGGTACCGATCGTTTTCATTTGGTATAATGTGTTGGTATATACTTGTGTTGTGTATGTTCACTTTTTTGTGTATTGTATACATGCTTGCTGTTGGTGTAGTTTGTGCTTTGTATGTATACATATTTTTGTCCATATATTTGTGTTTCTCATTGTACTGTGTTTGCGTGTGTTTCTGTATTGTTTGAAGGAATTAGTTTGTCTTCGCGTTTGTTTATATAAATGATAGTCGTGGTTCTGTACATGAGCGTTCGTGTGTGTGTGTGTGTGTGTGTGTGTGTGTGTGTGTGTGTGTGTGTACATTTGTGTGTATATAGTACACCTCGGAAGTAATGGTGATCAGTTGAGGAGCTACTTTGATAATTATGAGTAATTTTAATTGTTTGTAGATGATTTGAAAACCAAAATTTAAGAAATGAAATATAGAGTACTGAACCCTTCAAAGATTTGTTTATATTTTTTGTTCAGATTTGTTTGCACATTTATTTGTAAGTGAAGTAGTATCTTTTCCCAGTTTTACTGAAATTTTTGTTGTTCTCTTCCTTTTCCCAGTTGCTCGTATGTTCTCCATCCGGCTGTACCCCCAGGGTCAGCATGTTATTCTACTCCTCTGTCAGTGGAACATTTTGATACATGAATGTATACTTATCCACGTTTTCTCTAACAGATTTCTTCTCTTTTTTCCAGGTAGGTTGGTGGTGCGTGGGCTGGGAGAACCGTGGTTATCATTCTAACATTATACTGGTTAGTGTGGAACTTGGTTTTATGCTATAATGCTTAATATTCTTGTAGTACATATTGTTGTCTGGGTATTGATTTATATGTTTCTCTGGCCGTTTTCATAAGCCATTATCTTCGTAAGTGTTTCTAGAATGACGATTGATTGCGATATGTGTTAGTTTACTTGTATGGTCTCTTGTTTGTGTTATCACAATGACCGCCATGGCATGCACGTGTTTTTTATCAAGTACTTACTAACTGAGCAGTGTTTGTGAATCGCTGTTACTCTGTTGTCCGGTGTGGACATTGTACTTGTCCGTAACAGAGTTAATAAGCTTCATATTTTGAAGTTTGGAGTGAGGGTAGGCGAGGCTATATAGTGACAGTAGTTATATATGATGCAGTTGGTGCTACACGAAAGTCACCAGCAGAGGCGTGAAACTGTTTTAACCAGACTGGAGTATGGAAATCCTGCGCGGGGCTTTCCCTGCTAGTTTCATTCACCTTTAGGGGCAAACTCAGGGCATGACATGAGTCCCGTGACACTTGTAAACTTACCCCTTGGACGTAACTCATACCCAGGAGGAAGCTTCATAAGGGACACACACACACACACACACACACACACACACACACACACACACACACACACACACACGTCATTTTGATGACAATTGCACATGGCTGTTGGAAGATAAAGCTTGAGTGTGAAGGTCACACAAACTGGTGGGCAGACGCGTACACCCAGCGAGAGTACGTCTCCCTCATGTGTCTCCCTCATGCTTCGTGTGGCATGATGGATGGGAAGTCCACCAGTCGTGCTACGCTGCACCGTCTTCATTATCAAAGTCTCTGTATATGAGACTCGTTTCTGGTATACAGCCGCCATGATTACTGAAGAATGTCTCGAAGTAAGAATGATCCGGCCATGATCTGAGTTGCATATAACGTAGATAATATTATCTTAAGTTATTATACAGCGAACTACAGTAGTTGGTGAATGTCACTCATGATATTCTGATTTAGAGATAAGCGTAAGCGAGAGGATTACATGTTTATATACATGTGTTGAAGTACTGTTTGGCCTGGTTTCTACACAACTGGAAAAGATATCGTCAGTTCTCTGGGACGGGAGACACCACAGGTTTATCAGTGTCCCATATCCAAAGTAGGAATTCTTGATACGCACGGAGAGGAACAGTAAGCAGTCGACAACAACAGAAAACGATGTCACACGTTATTGCCAAGTGTACCTGAGTGGTCAGTCAAGATGCGGTGGCGGCGTGTGGCTGTGGCCGCCACTATCACCCTCATCGAAGAGCGGTGTTGAGGACAGCATGGCCTCAGACCTACAGCCTGGGAGAACCACGAGGAAAAATGGAAGCACTAACAGAAGACATAGAGAGGAAGAGCAAGGAAATACACAGCGTTTTGGGAATAAATGCTTTATAAGAAAAATGTTCTTGTTTGGGGAGACTAGCTACAATTTCTGGAATGATCGGGGAGTCTATATAGAGTTTTGTTCGCTTGCCTGTGACCTGGAATTCTGTGATTCAAGATATCTTTGGGTAAGAATTATTTTTATATATATTTTTCTATTTCGTAAAGAACTTGAATATTGTAATTTCAAGGATATTACAGGAATATTATGGCAGTATTTTCGTTGGAAAATTATTTTTTAGCTCTGACGTTGTTCATTTACTTCCTGGTGAAAAGATTTTAGCGAAGATTTGTTTATTAGATATTTTATCAGTTAAATCCTACACAGCTGTGGAAGTCTTCACTTCATTCTTCCAGTAAGCTGAAGGCTACATTGAGACCAGATCCCTTCATCGTGTTCCATGAATCAGATTTTATTGCGAGTGAAGATGATTAGCAGTGATTTGGTTTGGCAAAAGATTCGGCTTCCAGCACTTTTATGGTTTACCTTCATCTTGTTGTTCATAACTTGAAAACCATTTCCTGTTCTAGACAGTAATCTTGGCGTGATCGTGAGCGATCTCCGACCCGAGTCTTTTCACCAACCTCTCTGTCTCCCTTTCTTACCCCCTCACTTGCGTCTCCTCCTCCTCCTGCTGTACCAGATAGATCGCATTGCACGGAAGGCTTCTCCCTTGTAGCATGCCAGGTCATATGTACCATATCATTGTTTACTTCGCCCTACCTTTCATACCACTCTCATAAATACTCAAGATTGTTGCTGTTGTTCGCCATAAATCCTGAAATCTTCAGATTTTGGGTGAAGTTGTACAAACAAAATTTATGATACTTTCGTGCCCGAAGCCAGAAAGATGTAAACAAAGCGAATGGTAGGAAAGTTCAGCCCTAACGGCCAGCTGGGAGGACTTGATTGGTTCAGTGTTGGCAGGTGGTGTTAGGGTCGTGCCAGGTGGGCACTGGGCAGGATTGTGAACCGTTTGCCTTCATAATGCCCTTCCTGAGGTCCGAGAGCTGCCCTTAATGCTCCACGCTTCATTTCACCTCCATTCAGCGTCCTCCAGACGTAGCTTGTTTGTTGGTACTGCTGAAAGTGCGGATACCAGAGTGTTCCTTCGTGTGCTGTGCATCTCCAGGTGCTGCTGCGCGTTGCTCTGCATCGAATTCTTATGTGTCTTCTCTGGTACACTCTCAAGCTCATGTGAGCTTCAGTGTGACAAATAGATCCAGCTTTTTTTATTTTTTTCAAAAGTAGGTCAGAATCCATTTAGTATTACTGTACATATGCATTTCTCCGTTTTGTAAGAATATCTGACGTTGGACTACAGATAGTAAACATATATTTCGAGGCAAATGTGGTTACAGCTCTCGATTTACCGTATTAAATTCCACTTCAAAGTACACATAACCTGTGTTATGAGAATACAAAAGAAGGACAGATTAACAGGAGACATGATGGTGTATAGCGAAGGCATCTATTATGGTGTTCTAATACCAGTAGGAGAAACAAGGCGGCAAAGTAAAGCACACCTCCCCATCCAACCTCTCCTTCTGGCTCCACTGGCGGCTGGAATAAATATAAACATACAGTATTGTGTGAAGATACTGATATGGAAATTGTTAGAAGTGCGGCTTCTGGGAAAGGTTTGCCAAGTTCGCCATCAATTTGACAACACGAGTTGCGTTTTCTGAAAGATTTGCTTTATGGTAAACTAGAGTGTATACTGATAGCAGATATGAATAAAGTATTTGTCTAGCCTTAACTTCAAGTTACTTATGGATATTGGGCTTACCGCGTTTAGAGGTATTTTATTTTAATGGTCAGGCACTCTACACGGCTGTTACATCTACCTTTTTATATTCATGCCATCATTTATGGTCATTGAATCTCTGTCTAAATTGTAGGAAATTACATATATCATCAAAATTATTTGTTTTGAAAACTTCTCTCGTAGAAAGAGGTCTTGCGGGAACAGATGGATGAAAAAGTAAAATTTATCTGTTTGTTTGTTTTTGTATGTTTTAGTGTATGTGTGTCCGTATGGGTTAGATTTTTTTTTTCTCTCTTTACTTCTCATATTTTCGTGTTTCATATATATATATATATATATATATATATATATATATATATATATATATATATATATTTATATATTTTGGAAAGAATCACCATTTTGCGCGTGATCAAGATATTCCTGAGTCCACGGGGAAAACGAAGCACTTATCGTGTTTCATTTCCCCCGTGGACTCGTAGGAGTATATATATATATATATATATATATATATATATATATATATATATATATATATATATATATATATATATCAGGAGAGATTGAGTGCAGAATGGAGAAAGGTGAGAGTAAATGACGAAAGAGTAGTGGGGGAGGAATGGGATGTATTTAGGGAAGCAGTGATGGCTTGCGTAAAAGATGCCTGTGGCATGAGAAAAGGTGGGAGGTGGGCAGATTAGAAAGGGTGGTGAGTGGTGGGATAAAGAAGTAAGGTTGTTATTGAAAGAGAAGAAAGAGGCGTTTGGACGATTTATGCAGGGAAATAGTGCAAATGACTGGGTGATGTGTAAAAGAATGAGGCAAGAGGTCGAGAGAAAGGTGCAAGAGGTGGAAAAGAGGGCAAATGAGAGTTGGAGTGAGAAAGTATCATTAAATTTTAGGGGAAATGAAGAGATGTTTTGGAAGGAGGTGAAGTGCGTAAGACAAGAGAACAAACGGGAACATCGGTGAAGGGGGCAAATGGGGAGGTAATAACAAGTAGTGGTGATGTGAGAAGGAGGTTGAGTGAGTATTTTGAAGGTTTGTTTAATGTGTTAGATGATAGAGTGGCAGATATAGGTAGTTTTGGTCGAGGTAGTGTGCGAAGTGAGAGGGTCAGAGAGAATGATTTGGTAAACAGAGAAGAGGTAGTGAAAGCTTTGTGGAGGATGGAAGACAGCTTGTTGGGATGGTATTGCAGTGGAATTTATTAAAAACGGAGTGACTGTGATGTTGACTGGTTGGTAAGGATATTCAATGTATGTATGGTTCATGGTGAAATGCCTGAGGATTGGCGGAATGCATGTATAGTGAGTGCTCAAATTAGAGAGGTATAAGTTTGTTGAGTATTCCTTTGAAATTGAATGGGAGGGTATTGATTGAGAGAGTGAAGGCATGTGCAGAGCACCAGATTGCGGAGGAGCAGTGTAGTTTCAGAAGTGTGAGAGGATGTGTGTGGATCAGGTGTTTGCTTTGAAGAATATATGTGAGAAATGCTTAGAAAAGCAGATGGATTTGTATGTAGCATTTATGGATCTGGAGAAGTCGTATGATAGAGTTGATAGAGATGCTCTGTGGAAGGTATTAAGAGTGTATGGTGTGGTAGGTAAGTTGCTAGAAGCAGTGAAAAGTATTTATCGAGGATGTAAGGCATGTGTACAAGTAGGAAGAGAGGAAAGTGATTGGTTCCCAGTGAACGTCGGTTTGCGGCAGGGGTGCGTGATGTCTCCATGGTTGTTTAATTTGTTTATGGATGGGGTTGTTAGGGAGGTGAATGCAAGAGTTTTGGAGAGAGGGGCAAGCATGCAGTCTGTTGTGGATGAGAGGGCTTAGAAAGTGAGTCAGTTGTTGTTCGCTGATGATACAGCGCTGTTGGCTGATTCGGGTGAGAAACTGCAGAAGCTGGTAACTGAGTTTGGTAAAGTGTGTAAAAGAAGAAAGCTCAAAGTGAATGTGAATAAGAGCAAGGTTATTAGGTTCAGTAGGATTGAGGGACAAGTCAATTGGGAGGTAAGTTTGAATGGAGAAAAACTGGAGGAAATGAAGTGTTTTAGATATCTGGGAGTGGATTTGGCAGCGGATGGAACCATGGAAGCGGAAGTGATCATAGGGTGGGGAAAGGGGGCAAAGGATTTTGGGAGCGTTGAAGAATGTATGGAAGGCGAGACCGTTATCTTGGAGAGCAAAAATGGGTATGTTTGAAGGAATAGTGGTTCCAACAATGTTATATGGTTGTGAGGCATGGGCGATAGATAGGGTGGTGCGCAGGAGGATGGATGTGTTGGAAATGAGATGTTTGAGGACAATATGTGGTGTGAGGTGGTTTGATCGAGTAAGTGATGAAGGGGTAAGAGAGATGTGTGGTAATAAAAGATGTGGTTGAGCGAGCAGAAGAGGGTGTATTGAAATGGTTTGGTCACATAGAGAGAATAAGTGTGGAAAGATTGAAAAAGAGGATATATGTGTCAGAGGTAGAGGGAACGAGAAGTGGGAGACCAAATTGGAGATGGAAGGATGGAGTGAAAAAGATTTCGAACGATCGGGGCTTGAACATACAGGAAGGTGAAAGGCATGCAAGGAATAGAGTGAATTGGAACGATGTGGTATACCGGAGTCAATGTGCTGTCAGTGGAATGAACCAGGGTATGTGATGCGTCTGGGGTAAACCATGGAAAGTTTTGTGGGGCCTGGATGTGGAAAGGGAGCTGTGGTTTCGGTGCATTACACATGGTAGCTAACGAGTGAGTGTGAACGAATATGGCCTTTGTTGTCCTTTCTTAGCGCTACCTCGCGTGCTCGGGTGGGTGGTGGTGTGTGTGTATGTGTGTGTGTTTGTGTGTGTGTGTGGAGGGGGGGTGCTGTTTTTCATGTGTGGCGGGGTGACGAAGAGAATGGATGAAGGTAGCAAGTATGAATATGTACATGTGTATATATGTATGTCTGTGTATGTATATGTATGTATACGTTGACATGTATAGGTATGTATATGTGCGTGTGTGGGCGTTTATGTATATACCTGTGTATGTGGGTGGGTTGGGCCATTCTTTCGTCTGTTACCTTGCGCAACCTCGCTAACGCGGGAGACAGCGACTAAGTATAATATATATATATATATATTTTTTTTTTTTTTATACTTTGTCGCTGTCTCCCGCGTTTGCGAGGTAGCGCAAGGAAACAGACGAAAGAAATGCCCCCCCCCATACACATGTATATACATACGTCCACACACGCAAATATACATACCTACACAGCTTTCCATATATATATATATATATATATATATATATATATATATATATATATATATATATATATATATATATATAAGAGAGAGAGAGAGAGAGAGAGAGAGAGAGAGAGAGATTTATCGACCAGCTTGAGGAATCTATTGGGAAGAACATGTGATATACATGCAGATGAAATTATAGTAGGGTGCCCCGCCACAAGGCTCGCTCAGCACCCGATATATGCGCCAGTACCTGCAGGTATATAATAAGCCAGGTAATAGGATATGCTTAGCCGTGTGATACCACGGTAACCGTGATATATTGTGTGATGATGTGGTAGCTGCACCTAGTGATGAAGGCAAGTGGTGTTGTAGACTAATCGTAAGTGTTGATCGGATCTGAATTAGAATTGTGATGTTTATCAATAGTGCGCCACCTCCCAGGTCTTGTAAGTGTCATTTGTTTTCTGCGGTAAAGCTCAGACATTTGTCGTGTCACATGGTTGATCTTGTTTAAGTTTTGAGCACAGGATATACCCAAGGATGTTCCGGGAAAGGGATCATCTTATGGATCGCCTGTAACCATTGAATTATTTGAAGACGTGTTAGGAATAAACCATAGAATGAGGTGCGGCGTGTTTGTGTTATACAACACTTGCATTCCCAACACAGATGCTGAAGACACCTGCGCTCCTTGTTTGGTTATCAGTTTAATTTTAATACCCCTGGACTTGCGAGACTTGAGATGACTTGTAATAAATGGTTCAGATGGTTTACCAGGAGAGCATCACGTAGTGATTATGATGGTGGGGCAGGTGTGGTGGACCCAGTATCTGGTCTGCAGCTGTTCCACCCACCCTTCATGGTACCACTTAATCGCTGCCTTACGCCTTCCTCATTACGGGGTCCACATCCGCCCCCTGTCTGCTGCTCCTCTTTAAGACCTACCTTACTCTTCACCACCACTCCTTCATCATCACCTCCTCTTCCTCCATCATTCTTCTTCCTCCTCATGAATGCCTTATGCTTCATTTTTTCATTACGTCATAACAGTTACACCGTGCCTTCATGCTTCCTTTTACTCAGTGTGGTACATCAAATTATCCTCCAGCATCAGTGTTGGCATCAGATTCAGTTACATGAACATGGTTGACGTACTGTCTTTATATATGCACGGTATCTACACAGTGGTACATGCAGTGTGTACCAGACCAGCCAGGCGTGATGGTTGTTTGGGGGCCATCTGTTCGCGGTCAGTAATACCCAGACTGAGCGGAGGATCAACACAACAGCTTGTTCCCGCACCCAGCTGTATGGGTAGAAGACCCATGATAATCGTGGTAAGGTATTCTTACAGTGCGGTACACAGTCAGCCACGTCTTACATAATGTTTGCACATTATATACAGTTGAATGATAACACACCTGTAAACCAGAAGACGCTCAGCCCACGTTGTGATCCTCAGTAGTGTCTTACCCTCATGCCTCAGGTACACTGTGGTTAGTAACTAAATATGATGTGAACATTCTACAGACGTATTAGAGTTTCCTTCATTCGCTCTGCAGATGCCAGTCCGATGACCAGTTGACCATGTATCTTTGATCATTATATCAGAGGAGACTCAACTACACTGCCTAATATTGGTTATGCCTGTTCTCGGTGTAATGTGCAGACTTACGTACAGAAAGACGGCTTTGATCATCCTGCACTAAATGTCGGATTCCAGATCCAAAATGTGTAAGAAAGACTGACCATCGATTGGGCCACAAAGCCTACGGATTCATAAAATTTTCTACTTGTTATTTTGTTTACCAGAACACGTGAACAGCATTAGTATGGGGGAAAATGTGCAGGTATGACGGTGGAATAATTGTTCGTCACTGTCTTCAAGACATGGAATCAAACCTTTGACCAATTGTTACCGACTGGTGTCGCTCACCAACACACAGCTGCCAAAGCTTCACGTTAACTTGCGGGTACATCATCTCATAATTTGTTTCCACATCCGTTATATCCTCAACCGTTCGTATGTCCATATGTCGCTCTCATTTACTTTTGGATGACGCTTTTATATTTTCCTCATCGATTCTCAGTATTATCGCTCCTTTCTCATTTGGTAATCAAATTATTGTGTATATCTGTCTTTTACTGGCAACCGCTGCGTTCTTGTTCATTTGTTTACAGCATCTCCCTTGCTGCCGTCCTTAATCCTTTTTAAACAAGTCCTTAAACAAGTCTTCCTCACTGATTCTCTCTCTCCCACACTTCGGCAAACTCACCTCCTCACCATCTGTTCCTTCAGGCTAGCTAGCTCACCCTCATCACTACAGATTTCCTCCCACCCAGAGCACCAATCTTTCTAAGTGGATAGCTCTTCCTTCACCGTGGCCACCACTCCTGCTACTTGTAGCCAACTCTTCCACCATCATGGTCAACTTTCCGTCACCTCTGTTGCCGACCAGTGCAGTACCAACTGTCTCCTGGTGATCACGACCACTGCCAGACCTTAGTCACGTCTGTCTCATTATGACGAGCGCAGCGCCTTCCTTCCCTGCAGTGACCGTCTCCCATGCCATGGCCAGCTCAACCTCTGCTGTGGCCACCTCAGTGAGCAAACACCCTCAACACCAAAGCCATCGCTCAACCATGATGACTTACTCCTCATTTGTGGTCAGATGCGCCCCCCCGCCCCCACGCGCGCGCGCACACACACACACACACACACACACACACACACACACACACACACACACACACACACACACAGTCCATGAAAAAGTGCATACGTGTGCAGGTGAACAGCTACATTTTCTGTTAACGTTACGCTATCTGACTTGTAATCTAATGTATTACTGTAAATATTCGTCACTTAATCTTCATCTCAGTTTATAATGTATAAACCATGCTAGTTACTCTGTAAACATCCCTGTATATCTGCCACCCTCTTTATGATGTACCTCATCCATGTGCTTATCCAAAATATGGAAATATCCAGCTCACATTAAGCTTAAACTCTAATATCATTAATTAACCAGTAACCATCATGACCTCTCAGTTCTGAAATACGTCAACCCAGTATTTTCAGGCGATTGGTTGCCTAAATCCAATAAACCGTTATTTATTTACTTTTTACACTTTCCAGATCTGTCCTTTTCATTGTGGTTAGTTTTATCTCCCTAGTGATAACCTTCCTCCACCGTAGACAACTGACGATGACCAACCATTTCCCACCACACACAGCCCAGCCCTACCACCATCACTTCTGCACGACACACACACATATTCCCCTGCCTCTGCTGACCACCTTCTGTCGTATCTACCTACGTTTTGTTATATTGTCCTGCGTTCTACCAAGGTTATCCCTACCTTGACCACCATCACCTCTCCCCCTTCCTTCATGAACACCTCCACTCCACCATGTTCAGCTATTTCCCTTCTTTCCTACACTGCTCCATTCCACTGTGGCCTCCTCTTCCCCCTCCATCATCTCACTCACATCTTCAGCCTCCTTTCCCTAGCATCGCTCACCGCCCGGCCAGCCGTGGCCATCACTGAGCTTGGCTCTCTGGCTCTCCAGCTGTGGCTGCTCTCATCACCAGAGTCACGCTATCTGATTTAGTACAGGAATGAACACTTCCTTAAGTAGCCCAGACACCTCGAATGATTGGAGTTACTTAACCGAGTATTTAAGTAACATTTGAAAATTTACTGATGAACACCAAATCGGGAGGAAGGGAAAATTATGGTTTAATGGTATTTCAATCCCGATCTCGTAGGGACCTGGCAGGTCATCCTTCTGACCGTGGTTAATATTCCAAGTGTTGGTGCATCATATAACTCTACCACCAAGGCACTTCCCCCTCTGCCTATCTCGACGTCAACGACTGACGAAGTGTCGATGTGAAGGCGTAAGTTTAATGGCTTCTCACAACACCACAAAGATGTATGCGATCTGTGTGTGTGTGTGTGTGTGTGTGTGTGTGTGTGTGTGTGTGTGTGTGCCTGGAAATTCAGAAATGCCTCCTGACCCAGCCGTGTATACAGTGAACTAAAGCAAGGGTCATATTTAATTGAAAATCCAGTATTGGTTCATTGTAAGCTCTGACCATAATTAGTTTTTGTTTTGCTTAAATTTATGGGATTGTTTACCGGTTATATGGTCCATATGATTTATATATAATCGATCAGCATGTAATTGAATATGTTCTCCTTATTTCAGTGTTCAGATATAATAATAACAAATGATTATTGCCATAAAACTGAAATGTTACCGTAAATCAGGTACAGTAGTTCTCAAGAGCCGGAATTATTTTAATTGAAGGTAAGATAATGATTAAGTTATACTTTGCTTCGCTAGATTTATAATACTAATTAAAGTTAGTTGTTTCTTGCTGTTGTTGGTCCTCGTGTACAGGAGGAGGCTGGTGTCTTGCATCCTGGGTAATTATAAGATGTTGTGTCTGGAAGTACAAATAATTATAAGCTCCTCCCTTTAATGATTACTGTAGCTAATTGAGTCATGGTGGAAACACGCAGCAATATCTTGTACTTTTTTTTTTTTCCTACCCCTGCTCCATCATGATAAGGCTAAGGAGGACCTGCTCTTTCTGCACTAGGAAGATATGAAGGTTCTCTACCTGCGGGTGAAAGAAGATAATCCTCATTCTCCGCCAGTGGAACCTAGTGCTCTCACTCCCTTGCCTCACCATCCAGATACCTTGTGATGGCTTCAGATGCTCTTGTACCCACAGTTTGTCATCTTAGTGACACTGGTGTTCTGTTGCTGGCTCAGGGCGTTTGAGGCTGCAGCTTGTAGATCCACGCGCCATGTATAACCTGTCTGGTCTGGGAATCTTCGTATATACTTCGTCCAGGGCGACTGTAGATTTTTGCTCCGAGCAGTCCATAATGTCTGCAGTCGGTGTAGGTTTTGTCCTCGGATGTTTCCTCTTTGTTTGTCTATTGTACATATGACACTATGATATATGTTTATCATGTTCCATAGTCGTCCCTGCCGGCCATGCCATTAACGAATTGTTTTCGAGTGCTGCAGATCGGGAACCTTGCTTTCAAAGGATTATCCGGGAGTAAATTATGATTGATTTGTGTAGGTAACCCAGGCAAGCTATTGTGCACCCCATGCTCATCCTGTGAGCAGTAGAGCAAAAGGATTATAGGGGTCACAGAGGGTCTCAGTCAGGTGAGTTGATGTTACATAAGATGTTACAATTCGTATTTCATTGCATACATTACATAGTTTCATATAGTAAGTTTTACCGACTAGATGCAAGAAGTGGATACCAAACTTAAAATTTCAGGCTTGTTATTAACAATAAGGTGTTGTGACATTTCTCGCAGAGTGTGTTTAAATCTATTCCTAAAAGGTTCTGCTTTTTCACATTCTTAGACATAGTGCTCTAGTTTGTGTCCAAATCCCTGAACACAAATTTACAATTTACATAATTGATATCTCCAGTTAGGTCAAAGTGCCAATAGTACCTACAGCCTAGCCTCAGTCTCGCAGTTACAACATCGTGTAATCTGCTGATCTTGTTACTTTCTCCATGTACATGTTTTACTTTACACTCTACATGGTGATGGAAAATGTTTTCACTTGTGCTTATCTGAACTCATCTTCGTGCTTCAAAGAGGTCAGTTAGTTCCTTTCTAATTACTGTTATGAGGCTTCTAATTTACAACACAATGTTGTTTTTAACATCATCTTTACTAAGTGCAAGTTTACATAAAACATCAGTTTTGTCATGCTCACGGAGGCCTATATGAGAGGGAATCCATAACAATTTGATTTGAATCCCATGAGCAATAATGTCCCGAGTATTTGTGTCTGGCTTCAGAGACCAGCATGTTACAATTTGATCTCAGGGTTTTAAGGGCAAGTCGTGAAGATAAAGAATCAGAGATAATGAAGCTGTCTGTGGAAGGGATTTCTACCTGCTTAAGAGCGATAAGTATGGAGGACAGTCTAGTTTATAAGGTAGATGCCCTGTTGTTTATTGTAACATTTTTTCTGATCTATTACCATTGGGTTTGATCACAGTGGCAGTAGATCTCCCGTCCTCAGCGCTTCCAGTCGTTCTCCAGCAGTTCAGATTTTTGACGGAGTCGGTGCGGCCATGAGGGATTTTTGCACATTTTCTTGATTTTGACGTTTTTTTTTTCCACAAAGTATGGCGAATACATTGTGCCTTTTACTCACTCTGTGGGTGTAAAATCTTACCCACCTTGTAGGTTTAAAAGACCATAGTCCACATTTACACTCAAGGGAACGATTGAAAACGCAGAGGCTATTCTGGGTCGCACATGGGTAAAGTAAATCATAATGGACACTCTGGAAGCCCTGAGTGAGAGCCGTGTTTCCTCATCAGGACTCAAAAATAGTTTCTTATTGGTACGAGTACTCTGGTATATTGCAACTTGAAGTCACGTGTATTCCGTCTGTCCACTGTCATATTGCTGCTCTCTCTCTCTCTCTCTCTCTCTCTCTCTCTCTCTCTCTCTCTCTCTCTCTCTCTCTCTCTCTCTCTCTCTTCTACAGTTTATTTTATCCAGTGGTCTTGTGAGGTGCCTGCTATGCTCCTGCCGCTAGACTATCACCTGAACATGTGTCTGGCTGCTGCTTCTTATAGTTGCTGTGTGGCACTAGAAGGATCGACCGTTATGATACCTGGACCATCGAATCTGTGTGACTCTCTTCTTTGCCTCGTTCTGTAACCTTTCTACTTTGCAGAGTCACGTCTGCAAACTCGGCGAAGGCATGACTAATGTCTTCATATTATTCTCTTATTCTTTTTCCTCTTACGGAAGATGGTGTCGACTGCGCATATTTTGTCCACGCCAGATCGATCACAAAAACGAAAATACATTGAGAAGACATTATAAACATCGAGGACCCAACACGGCGTAATACTTTGCCTGTAGCCGTTGCAAACACTATAAACAGTTTAGTAGAGAAATTTGGTAAAAGACCTGAATAAGAAGCATCGGTAAAGCGTACCAGACCAGCCAGGATTTGGTAGGTCTGTTGACCCTAGTGGAGGCAGCCTGTAGCAGACGACACAACAGAAGAGAAAGACGGTAGCTTGGTCGAGGCCCGAGCTGTTGGGGTACGGGAGCCGCGGAAACCGTGTCAGGGTGTAGTGTAGTTAAGGCACTGCTCTCATACCGGCAGGTTAACGGTGCGTGTATGAGCTTCACGATGACTCTCCAGTTGCTGTTACCTGTAGTGGGGCTTGTCCTCTGGCCCTGCTAACACCCGCTCCAGTCCTGCTAACACGCGCTCCGGTCCTGCTAACACCCGCTCTGGCCCTGCTAACACCCGCTCTGGCCCTGCTAACACGCGCTCCGGTCCTGCTAACACCCGCTCTGGCCCTGCTAACACCCGCTCTGGCCCTGCTAGCGTCCCCTGCCTCACTATATTTCGGAGTGTCCGACCATCTGTCTGCCTGTAACAAGGTTACCTGCAGAAGGAGCCAATGATTATGTTGTCCTCTCTCGTTAATGGTAACCAGCTGACTAGAAATATTCCTGTGATCTCCTCATGACTGAGTCTTCCTCCCACACGACCCCGTTATAAGAAGGTACGTCATTCCGCTGGATTATTCATGCCTGAATTTTCTCAAACATTGTATATTTGTATTGAACTTTCACCCCATTAGGCCTTCACCTCATCCTTGTGACTTTTGTAATATACTTCTTTACTCCTCTCTCTCTCTCTCTCTCTCTCTCTCTCTCTCTCTCTCTCTCTCTCTCTCTCTCTCTCTCTCTCTCTCTCTCTCTCTCTCTCTCTCTCTCTCTCTCTCTGTATATATATATATATATATATATATATATATTATACTTAATCGCCGTCTCCCGCGTCAGCGAGATAGCGCAAGGAAACACGAGAAATGACTCAACCCACCCACATTCACATGTATGTACATAAACGCCCACACACGCACATATCCATATACATTTCAGCGAATACATACATATACATGCACAGACATATACATATATACGCATGTACTTATTCATACTCGCTGCCTTCATCCATTCTCGTCGCTACCACGCCACACATGAAATAGCATCCCCCCCCCTCCAGCGAGGTAGCACCAGGAAAAGACAAAAAAAAAAAAGGCCACATTCGTTCACACTCAGTCTCTAGCTATCATGTGTAATGCACCGAAACCACAGCTCCCTTTCCACATCCAGGCCCCACAGACCTTTCCATGGTTTACCCCGAGCGCTTCACATGCCCTGACAGCACCTCGACCCCGGTATACCACATCATTCCAATTCACTCTATTCCTTGCACGCCTTTCACCCTCTGTTTAGGCTCCGA
This sequence comes from Panulirus ornatus, assembly GCF_036320965.1. NCBI lineage: Eukaryota > Metazoa > Arthropoda > Malacostraca > Decapoda > Palinuridae > Panulirus > Panulirus ornatus. The sequence goes on along the minus strand of NC_092229.1, from coordinate 21,868,283 downwards.
TCGCTCAAAATCATATATATATATATATATATATATATATATATATATATATATATATATATATATATATATATATATATATATTTTTTTTTTTTTTTTTTTTATACTATTTGCCATTTCCCGCGTTAGCGAGGTAGCGTTAAGAACAGAGAACTGGGCCTTAGAGGGAATGTCCTCACCTGACCCCCTTCTCTGTTCCTTCTTTTAGAAAATTAAAAAAAAAACAAGAAAGGGGAGGATTTCCAGCCACCCGCTCCCTCCCCTTTTAGTCGCCTTCTACGACACGCAGGGAATACGTGGGAAGTATTCTTTCTCCCCTATCCCCAGGGATAATATATATATATATATATATATATATATATATATATATCTTTTTTCTTTCAAACTATTCGCCATTTCCCGCATTAGCGAGGTAGCGTTAAGAACAGAGGACTGGGCCTTCGAGGGAATACCCTCACCTGGCCCAATTCTCTGTTCCTTCTTTTGGAAAATAAAAAAAAAACGAGAGGGGAGGATTTCCAGCCCCCCGTTCCCTCCCCTTTTAGTCGCCTTCTACGACACGCAGGGAATACGTGGGAAGTATTCTTTCTCCCCTATCCCCAGGGAAATATATATATATATATATATATATATATATATATATATATATATATATATATATATATATATATATATATATTTTTGAAATGGTTTGATCACATGGAGAGAATGAGTGAGGATAGATTGACCAAGAGGATATATGTGTCTGAGGTGAAGGGAACGAGGAGAAGTGGGAGACCTAATTGGAGGTGGAAAGATGGAGTGAAAGAGATTTTGAGAGATTGGGGCCTGAAAATGCAGGAGGGTGAAATGCATGCAAGGAATAGAGTGAATTGGAATGATGTGGTATACTGGAGTCGACGTGCTGTCAATGGATTGAACCAGGGCATGTGAAGGGTCTGGGGTAAACCATGGAAAGTTCAGTGGGGCCTGGATGTGGAAAGGGAGCTGTGGTTTCGGTGCATTATTACATGACAGCTAGAGGCTGAGTGTGAACGAATGGGGCCTTTGTTGTCTTCCTAACGCTACCTCGTGCACATGAGGAGGGAGGGGGTTGTTTTTACATGTGTGGCGGGGTGGCAATGGGAATGAATAAAGGCAGACAGTATGAATTATGTACATGTGTATATATGTATATGTCTATGTGTGTATATATATGTATACGTTGAGATGTATAGGTATGTATATTTGCGTGTGTGGACGTTTATGTATATACATTATGTGCGTGGGTTGGGCCATTCTTTCGTCTGTTTCCTTGCGCTACCTCGCTAACGCGGGAGACAGCAACAAAGCAAAATAAATGAATAAATAGAATAACATATTCATACTTTACCCCTGGGGATGGGGGAGAAAGAATACTTCCCACGTATTCCCTGCGTGTCGTAGAAGGCGACTAAAAGGGGAGGGAGCGGGGGGCTGGAAATCCTCCCCTCTTGTTTTTTTTGTTTTTTTAATTTTCCAAAAGAAGGAACAGAGAAGGGGGCCAGGTGAGGATATTCCCTCAGAGGCCCAGTCCTCTGTTCTTAACGCTACCTTGCTAACGCAGGAAATGGCGAATAGTTTGAAAAAAAAAAAATATATATATATGTATATATATATATATATATATATATATATATATATATATATACATATATATATATATATATATATATATATATATATATATATATATATATATATATATATGCAGTGCTGCAAATCGTTATGTACGCCACGATGACGCAGTAGTGTTGTAAATAAAGGTATGATCTGTAACTTTGCCAACAACCACTGTTAAAACCAGTGTCCCTCGCTCTGTACCATAAAGATAATATGCCACCTGTGGGCACGCGAGATCCTGCCCCCCCACCTGAACATGGCCTGAACCAGACCGTGGCTGGGCGAGGCTGGACCGTCATGAGGAGCTGCATTGTTATATTCTAATCTAGAAAGTTTATCAGACATTAACTTAGCTTCGCTTTGGCTGTGTTGAATAGCATTATTATTATTATTATTATTATTATTATTATTATTACTATTATCATTATTATTATTATTATTATTATTATTATTATTATTATTAGCCCAGCGAGCTAGGCCTGCTGGCAGTCGTCGGCAGCTTAGGCGCTGTCGTTGTACAAATTTGGTTCGCGTCGCTTCCTCTTTGCTTCGGAGTTATATGAAGGAAACCAGTGAGACATGCTGATGAAGAACTGTTAGTGTCTCATTTTCTGTGTGCCAACTTTGCCGAAGATCTCACGGGTCACTTAAACAGAAAGAGATCTAAGGACAATCCTAAAAAACATAAAGAGATCTAAAGACATTCCTGTATGACCATATTGTATCTCATTATCAGGTTGTTCAGTTTTTCCAGAGAACCTTTGACTAATATGATGTAAATATTTCATGCACATTTTTTTCACGCCACCAATTGATTATTGACCATCATCCTATGTTGTTATTATTATTATTATTATTATTATTATTATTATTGTTGTTGTTGTTGTTGTTACATTAATTGGTCTCGATTGTTATTGTGTAAGACATGATTTCGTTGTTTATCATGCTTGATGTATTTTCAGAGGGGAAAATTTAAGCAGTACAGTTACAGGTATTAAGTTCAGCACCATACGTACCATCGTGCCATGCTTGAGCACGACGGTACGACCTGTAAGGGTCAGGTGGAAGGCCCCAAAACATGATATCCGAAGGTTGTTAACGTCGTGCTCAAGAGGAGGTTAAAGATAATATTGTTCTTGTTGATAACGTATCGCCTGCTCTGGCCTCACGGTCACATAAAGCACATTGTAACAACAGGAGTGTAACTGGCTGTCCTCACATAGCCAGTGTTGGGCCTGACTGCGCAGCGGGAGATCTTAATCTATTTGGCAGTCATGGTGAACGTGCCAAGTTAATTTCTTATTGTTGAGCCGTACGGTCGGTCACGATAGTTAGAATTGGAACTGCTGACGGTGGTGCTGTGTGTGTGTGTGTGTGTGTGTGTGTGTGCTTGCTCTGGGTATTGGAACTTCTCCCACCTGGGGTAATGAAGTGAGCGGCGTGGTGGTTTGATCAATACACGTAAACATATGATTGAAGGTATTTTTTATAATGGGACGTTGGTATAATCATCAGCGTGTTGTTTATTATTATTATTATTATTATTATTATTATTATTATTATTATTATTATTATTATTATTATTATTTATCATTACTATTATTATTATTATTATTAATTGTTATTATTATTATTATTATTATTATTATTATTATTATTGTTATTGTTATTATTATCCTTTTCAGTTGACTGGACAACTTTCTGATCTTGATTATTTTGGTTATGTTTATGTGATTATCTGTTGGTGGTGAAGATTCTCGACTATTCATACATCCTTTTAACTTTTTGTGTGCTGTCCCTATTTACGGTTTTATGTGATTTATTCTCGCCATACACCACTCTTGGATTATAAAGGTCATGCTTTACATCTTTTGTAAATGTTTCTTGCGGCGTTATTTCATGTCATGGCTTCTGGTTGTTCTTGTGTCTTTTGAAGAACTGTTCTTTAGTGTCATCGTCAAGCTGGATCAATGACTTAAAGAACATAAAGGTCATTCCTCACTCTTCTGTCTCCCCTGGTGAGGAAATATAAGGCCGCTATTCTTTTTCTACAAGTCATGTGTCTTACTTCAGCCACTGTCTTTCGTGCCTTCCTCTGTACCATCACTATCAGTTCTCTGGGCTTCTTCATGTTCTGTGACTGAACTGGAGGAGCATAGTCTAGTTTTAGCTTAATGTCGGGTTTAAACAGCTTGCTGAATATTACCTTATCCAGATATATGAATGCTGGTCTAATGTTCAGCATATTCGTCACATCATGCGTAAGGCCAAAAATAGAATTTGGATCATAAGTTTGGTCACCGCACCGAAAGAATCTCAAAAGAATTAATAGAGGAGGAGGAGGAGGAGGCCAGGAAAGATGGTACAAGAATTAAGTAAGCTAGGGTACACGGAAAGGCTAATGGCTTGAAGTTAATTCACTTGGAAGAGAGTAGCGTGAGGGGTGACTTGATCACAACCTTTTTAAGTTCTTCAAACTAATCGACGACGCGGACAGTGAACAGTCCTATAACAGATGCTAGGATGGAGTAACGAGAGGACATAACATGAAATTAAGGAAGAGACTTGTTAAGAGAAGTACCTGGATAGTATTAAGAGTGGTGCATGAATGGAACAGAAGGACTGATGACATGGTTAATGCAGACTGCATACATGAATATGAATTGTATGATAATAAAGAATATTCAAGAGATGAGGCTCCACGAGTGTGAAACTCCCTCCCCGATCACTACAAATAGAAAATCACACACACACACACACACACACACACACACACACACACACACACACACACACACACACACAGAGGTATGCATGCACACACAAACAAGCACAGTGGCATAACAACTAGACATCCGGTCATATCAAAATTCGCGAGAGATATAGCTGTCGTGATCCCTGTGACTGGTGACAGTTGGTACATTCTAGACTGTGTCGCATTCGCCTCCACTGCAAGAGGGAGGATAGGTTAGGTGCTCTTCTGTACAATTATCACAAGTGGCGAAATTTCCCGTGGATGTGATATAACCACACGATATACCTTACCATCCTATCCCAGGATCCCAGTTAAAGAGACTCCCGTAGTGCCTCGGCAGCAGACCACGTCCTGTGGGTGTGCCCGCGGTTCAAGAAGGGCGTTAATGTGTGTATGCCTTTGTGTGGTGAGTGTAAGGTTATTGAGAAGTGTTTAGTGTCTTCAAGAAGGATGTTGCATCTCGGCCATGACGGATCTTGTGGTATGTTTAATATGTGGTTGTAATGCTGGATAAATGGGGGTGTCCAGAAGGTAGATGAGAAAGCGTAACTCACACTTGCCTGGGGGATGTTGTTTCAATGGCTGCATGTCTGGTGGAGTGGCGTTTAGAAATAAATGAATATATATATATATATATATATATATATATATATATATATATATATATATTTTTTTTTTTTTTGCTTTGTCGCTGTCTCCCGCGTTTGCGAGGTAGCGCAAGGAAACAGACGAAAGAAATGGCCCAACCCACCCCCATACACATGTATATACATACGTCCACACACGCAAATATACATACCTACACAGCTTTCCATGGTTTACCCCAGACGCTTCACATGCCCTGATTCAATCCACTGACAGCACGTCAACCCCGGTATACCACATCGCTCCAATTCACTCTATTCCTTGCCCTCCTTTCACCCTCCTGCATGTTCAGGCCCCGGTCACACAAAATCTTTTTCACTCCATCTTTCCACCTCCAATTTGGTCTCCCTCTTCTCCTCGTTCCCTCCACCTCCGACACATATATCCTCTTGGTCAATCTTTCCTCACTCATTCTCTCCATGTGCCCAAACCATTTCAAAACACCCTCTTCTGCTCTCTCAACCATGCTCTTTTTATTTCCACACATCTCTCTTACCCTTACGTTACTTACTCGATCAAACCACCTCACACCACACATTGTCCTCAAACATCTCATTTCCAGCACATCCATCCTCCTGCGCACAACTCTATCCATAGCCCACGCCTCGCAACCATACAACATTGTTGGAACCACTATTCCTTCAAACATACCCATTTTTGCTTTCCGAGACAATGTTCTCGACTTCCACACATTCTTCAAGGCTCCCAGAATTTTCGCCCCCTCCCCCACCCTATGATCCACTTCCGCTTCCATGGTTCCATCCGCTGCCAGATCCACTCCCAGATATCTAAAACACTTCACTTCCTCCAGTTTTTCTCCATTGAAATCACCTCCCAATTGACTTGACCCTCAACCCTACTGTACCTAATAACCTTGCTCTTATTCACATTTACTCTTAACTTTCTTCTTTCACACACTTTACCAAACTCAGTCACCAGCTTCTGCAGTTTCTCACATGAATCAGCCACCAGCGCTGTATCATCAGCGAACAACAACTGACTCACTTCCCAAGCTCTCTCATCCCCAACAGACTTCATACTTGCCCCTTTTTCCAAAACTCTTGCATTCACCTCCCTAACAACCCCATCCATAAACAAATTAAACAACCATGGAGACATCACACACCCCTGCCGCAAACCTACATTCACTGAGAACCAATCACTTTCCTCTCTTCCTACACGTACACATGCCTTACATCCTCGATATATATATATATATATATATATATATATATATATATATATATATATATATATATATATATATATATATATATATTATTTTTTCCATACTATTCGCCATTTCCCACATTAGCGAGGTAGCGTTAAGAACAGAGGACTGAGCCTTTGAGGAAATATCCTCACTTGACCCCCTCCTCTGTTCCTTCTTTAGGAAAACTAAAAACGAGAGGGGAGGATTTCCAGCACCTCGCTCCCCTCCTTTTTAGTCGCCTTCTACGACGTGCAGGGAATACGTGGGAAGTATTCTTTCTTCCTATCCCCAAGGATAAGATATATGTATATATATATATATATATATATATATATATATATATATATATATATATATATATATATATATATGTGTGTGTGTGTGTGTGTGTGTGTGTGTGTGTATCTAGACAGGAGATCTTTCAGACTATTTCGTTGAATATTCATCACTCATCAGTTTCTTGATGATGTCCTTAACTTGGCTAGCGATTCTCTTTTTCATGCTCAGGGAGACTGGCAGTAAGCTGGCCGAAGTACATAGCAGGGTTAGAACCAAACTCGGGTAGAGACCAGTTGTGTCATTCTTCGTAGGTATACATTAACATAACGTTTTGTGACTCTTGTGACATTCTCAAGTGTCGGGACAGTACGGCATAAACCTCGACCATGTCGTACTGTCCTTACACTTGAGAATGTGGCACGAGTCACACGAAACATTGTGTTACTGTATATGCCTCTCATAATCTCTTTTCATGGCCAGGTGCACAAGCACCAATATCAACCATCTCTCGCCATCCACTTTCAGATTTACCCACATCAATCTAGAATTTACTTCCTTACATTCTTTCACACACTCCCACAACTCCTGCTTCGGTAGTAGTGCTACTCCTTCCTTAGGTCTTGTCCGCTTATCAACCCATTTCCAAACCATTCTCCTCTACCCATGAGCTTTATTTCACTCAGAGCCAGAACTCCCAAGTTTCTTTCCTCAATCATACTTATTATCTCGCCTCTCTTCTCGTCTTGGTTACATCCACACATAATCAGACTCCCCAGTTATAGTCCTCAAGAAGGATGAACACTCCCCACCTGGCTCCTTCTGTTTCCTCTATTAGAAAGTGAAATACAAGAAGGGGAGGGTTCCCAACCTCCTCCAGCTCCCGCCCCTCTTTAGTCGCCTTGTACGACTTGTAGGGAGTATATATATATGTGTATATATATATATACACTTATTTGCTACCTCAGAATGGTGACTGATCCTAACGTAGGCAACAGAAAATGGGACGATGGGAGTTGAAAAACCTATCCTTGTGTCTCCATTTCTAAAAGTTTAAACAGAAAGAGACAGAGGAGCGCTCGTCTTCCTCGATGGCTCATGCTCAGTTGTTTAGATGAGGGTAGATGTAACTAGAATGAGAAGGGAGAGGAACCTGGATGTTGTGGTTCTGAAACTAAACGCAAAGAAAAGGGGGGAGGGGGGAAATGGATTGGGAATATCCTTGTTGTAAAGTTTGGTGTTAGTGTGTGTGTGTGTGTATATGTGTGTGTGTGTGTGTGTATGTGTGTGTGGCGGGGTACTTCTGCTGAAGCAGGTGGTGTGGGGTGTGAAAGTGCAAGGAAGTGAGCCGCAGTCTTATCTGATAAGGATGAAAACTAAGGTGGGCTACGCGAGTTGCATAGATACACAGACCCAACGTCCAAGCGAGATGGTCTGGCCTTAACACAACTGAAAAAAATGCTTTAGAAGAAAATAGTTTTAGAAATGGATAGCAAAACAAAGGCTCTCTCTCCCCACCCTCCGACAACACGCCGGATGGGATTCAGGTTGAAACAATGCCTTGCAGGATATCGATAATCTTCCTGAAGGAAGTTATCAGAAAACCAGTAGGTAGAGTAAATGAAGATGAATAAGTCATGCATTCAGTCAACAAAGATAAGCATCCCCTCCCTCTTTCTTACAAAGACAGCCATGATAGTAAAGTGAATGTAAGGAAATGAGGCATTTGTTCGTCTATTCGTGCTACGTTGCTCTACGGGAAACGATATACAAGTAAGAAAAAAAGTGTATATGTATATATGTATATATGTATATATGTGTATGTGTGTACATATATGTATATATATATATGTACTTCCCACGTATTCCCTGCGTGTCGTAGAAGGCGACTAAAAGGGAAGGGAGCGGGTGGCTGGAAATCCTCCCCTCTCATTTTTTTTTTAAATTTTCCAAAAGAAGGAACAAAGAAGGGGGCCATCTGAGGATATTCCCTCAAAGGCCCAGTCCTCTGTTCTTAACGCTACCTCGCTAATGCGGGAAATGGCAAATAGTATGAAAAAAAAAAAAAAATATATATATATATATATATATATATATATATATATATATATATATATATATATATATATAAATGCGATCTTCAGCCAAGTTATGGAAGATGATAAAAAGTGTTAAGTCGTGAAATTGTAATTGTATTGAAAAACTTACCCAAAATTTATTATTTTTGACTGAACATGTACTTGACATCTTAATCAGATCTTCCTAGATCTAAAATGCCTTCTTATACAAATCTGATTAATATTTTTATTATTCTTAAGCTGATTGTATGCTACATATTTGGCTGCCTTTGTAGTTCATTATTTTGCAACCAAATTATTTTATAGAATTTGTACTATTTAAGGATATTATAAGAAAGTACAGTTATAAAGAAGCCATTATGTATCAGAATTTTTTAAGTGTTGATTAAGGCATTTTTAGTGTGTTCCTATTTTAAGGTTATAACTAGGTTCAAGTATAAGATATCTATACCATATTTTACTAGTCAGTACTGTGACATAATTTCAAGGTCAGTTTTTCTAGTCAGAAAAATAGACATATAATATTTAACACTAGACTTTTGCCGCAAGTTGTACTTTGGCCCTGATATGATCATGAACCAAAAGAGTAAGTTTGATCTGTGGAGGAAGTTTGTACTTAACGTGGCCGGGTAATAAGATTGATGTAAGCATCAGACTTAACTCTGACAGGTCAGTTTGTTTCGTGTGAGTAATTAGAGGATTCAACAAACTGACTTGTGATGGTATGGTCTGATTACACAGTATCACCTATTTTATGCCTTATATTAAATAGACTTATCCCTGGGTTAGGGGAGAAAGAATACTTCCTACGTGTTCCCTGCATGTCGTAGAAGGCGACTAAAAGGGGAGGGAGCGGGTGTCTGGAAATCCTCCCCTCTCGCTTTTTTTTTTTTTTTTCTTAATTTTCCAAAAGAGGGAACAGAGAAGGGGGCCAGGTGAGGATATTCCCTCAAAGGCCCAGTCCTCTGTTCTCAACGCTACCTCGCTAATGCTGGAAATGGCGAATAGTATGAAAAGAAATATATATATATATATATATATATATATATATATATATATATATATATATATATATATATATATATATATATATATGATTTGGCAGTTTACTTTCAGTGCTTGCACTAATGTTTGTTAATCATTATAGAAAGAAAACGTCTTTGTAATTGGTATCATGTTGGAATTGAGACATTTGTGTGGAGAGAATGACTTCACGTCCAGTAATTACGCAATCTCCCGCCTCATCCTGCAGTTTTAATGAACCCCACTATGTAGTGAGAGCTTTGAAAATAAGGGAAAATATGGCGAACCAAGAGTGGGCTAAGGCTAGGTTGGATTATGAAAAAAGGGAAAACGTGGGGTTGATTATGATGGATTTCATAAAAACATGCCAGCGTGACCTAAAGTAGCCTAAACTAGCCCGTCGTAGTTAGGTTAGGCCACATTAGCATAGGGTCTATGTTGGTCTGAAGTGAACGAAAGCTGTAGTTTATTTAGGTATGTGTAAAGAAGGCTCAGACAGCAAGCACAAACAAAACGTATCAGGTTACATCGGCCATATACCTCGCTGCTGTCCATCACCATGGTTTGTCTTATCCTATTAAGATACAGAGAAAACCAGGTTATTTTTTGACTGACAGTTTTCTCTCCAGAGTTGATAGAATGCACAAGTTTTAGTCTCTCAAGAAGCCAGTGGGTAATGGATTTAAGGAGGTCACTGAACGGTCGACACAAAGGTCCGTCGTTTTCGCTCGTGGAACAAAGAAGACGGAAGCCAGTTGCTTCAGCAGAAATAGTGCCTGCGTTCGGCAACCTTGGATCCATTGTAAGATTTATTATAATGAATCTTTATAATGGATTATTTCACGCCAGGAAAATATTAAAGAACAGATCAGAGACTTGAGAATACAATTAGAAATTTACTTCCAGAAAAATAATCACATGGTTATGAAGTAACCTCAGTGACCTGGAAAAGAAAGCTTCTGTCTGACTTTGATTATAGACAAGGAACACTTGTGAAGCTAAACAAAGGGACGAGAGAGGGGTGCCATCCTCAGCTGGCTGTATTGGACATAGTGTCAGTTTCTTGTGAAAAGGCAGGTTTGTGAGTTTATCCACAAGTGTAACAAATCTTTTTTTGTTGGTTAAATTGTCAGTATTTAGTATGTACAAGGAAATTGATACTATGCATACGAGTGCCAGTGAAAATGGTGTGGAAATAAGATGTAAAATGAGAAGGAAGACATTGTTTTTGTCAGTATAACATCCATTAACCTCATTGGATTTGCACCGTTTGTTCCTCATGTTTGTGATGCATTGAATTGTTCCAATTCCTCATCAAAGCGAGCTATAGTAGCCTTTGTCAGGTAATCACTCTCGTGAAAGCAGTAACCACTCAAGTTGGCCTTCAAGTTTCTAATTAGATGATAGTCACGTGGTGCGAGGCCTGGGCTGCACGGAGGGCTGCTGGAAATCGCTGGCACGATTAGCCGCTTGTGCAATGCGCACCTTGTGGATCGTCGCTTTGTCTCGGGGAATGGACACACCTTTAGCCCACGTTCCCCTCCATTATACCTTGAAGGCATCATGCAATTTTTCAGTCAGGCCTCCATATTGCGGTGGTCTCCTGTGATCATTATTTACGGTGCATAAAGTTCCAGAAGATCGAAGCTATGATCTTGACGACCAAGAGTTGCATTTGGAACTTCTTATAGTCGCTGTGTTTCCTTGACGACCAAGTGTTGCATTTGGAAGTTCTTATAGTCGCTGTGTTTCCTTGACGACCAAGAGTTTCATTTGGAAGTTCTTATAGTCGGCGTGTTTCCTTGACATGCATTCCAAGTTGGGTTCAAGCTCCTACTTGATGAGTCCAGGTCACATCCCCTGTAATCAGACGGGAAGGAAAGTTAGGTGGGTTGGATCAATTCAGTAGAAGCGGCTTGGGGATTAAGGCAACCCTCTCATGCACATGTAGAGAACACCGTTTTCTGTGCGCCCATTTATTGCCTTAATTTTAAACATCCTTGTGTGTTCATGGATGATGGTCAAAACACTTCGATGTGAATTTTCATCACATTTAATGATCCAGTCTGTCATAACTTAGTTCTCGATTTAAGCCAAAGTGTCCTCATGTCTGACCTGGGAAGGCTATTTTGACCTGTCATCATTCTCCAGACTTATTCATGACTTGTTCCTGTGACTTATGATGGGGCATCATCGCCGTACACCGTCAGTGTACGATGGTGGATATGTGTTGCATTTTTACCTTTGGGTAAGATATATATGACACTCTTATGCTCAGGTTTGAAGGTATCTGTCGATGCCAGTCTTGAAGTCCTTCCTCTGGAGAAAAAAAGATAATACAACAGTTGTGAAATGATCTTATTTATCAGAACATTATCTTTCGTGATGTATAGATTGAAAATTCTGCCATGCTACTGTCTAACGTGTTTGCAGATTATTTTTTTTTTTTTTTTTGACTGGCCGTCTTTATACTTACGTCCTGCCCTGGGAGTTGCTTCACTGGGGCTCCAGCAACGCTCTGAAAGCCACATCCACAGGTCGGGACCACAGGTGTGGTGATTTGTGTCTGTGGGATGACCACAGGGCCATTAAGGAGTAAGTATTTGGTGCCTTTATGGGAACTGTATCTTTGGCATGGCAGGTTTTGTGATATTATGAAGTTATATTTGTAAAGTTTGAGAAATTGGTGGCGTTCAGAACGCTGATGGAAAAAAAAAAGAGAACTCGTACATGTCTCGGTAGTGTAGTTTCGGATGGTGTGTGGCTGGTATTAAAGACGGCTGGAGGGACGGTTGCTTGGTGCTTCTTAGGTCATTTCGGTGCTGGTATGTTTTACTATCATTAGATTTATTGGGAGAAAGGGAATCTGTAAGCATAGACTGCTGAAGTGTGAAGCAAGGGTAAGCTTTTTATTTCTGTTTTGGGGTTGGTGATAGGTTAAGGAGGGGCTGAGACGAGAAGTCTAAATACTGTTACACACACTGAGTGCCAAGCGTGTTGAGTGGAAATGATAATGGAAATATTTATGTTTCGTGCGTAAGTGTTGAATGTTTGTGTTGCTGGGCAGCCTGTGGTTGTTCTGTGTGTTCTGTTTTGTGTGGTTTGCAGCTTTATTATGTTTGCATTTGTCAGGGTGGATGACCGGGCAGTTGAACCGTAGATTTATGTTGAAGTGGACGAGTTATTTGTAGTGGAGATTGGGATTTCTTTTTCTTGTTCGATTCTGTTACGAGCATGTATTCTGGGGGTATTTACAGTATTTTAGGCCTGATGTTTGTGGTGTGGGGATTGAAGGGCGTATGTAGTTGTCTGTGATGCCCAGTATGGTTGTGGTGTGGAGGGTGAAGAGCATATGTAAGGTGTCTCTGATACCCAGTTTGGCTTGAGTTTTGTTGAATGGGAATAGATGACGGATTGATGCTGGCTGATGTTTGTGAGCGGTTAAAAGGTCGAGAGTATACTTCTGTAGTGATGCAGACGGTGTTTTTGGGTGCACCACTGTTCTTATTGCGTGGTGTATTGTTGCGTGTTTGTGTTGCTTGGGTCGTGTCAGTGTGACGTGACATGCACATGATAGTGAGGTCACCTGCAACCATGAGGACCTTCACACTATGGTCTACGGAAGGTTATGGAAGGTCAGGTAGAAAGGAATTAATAAGGATTTTTTGAAACAAATATGACTGCTCTTCTGAGAACTACATTGTAGACTTTAAGGATCTGGTGGTGAAGTCTTCGTCAGTGGCTTTCCTGCCATCTGTTTAGTAGGCTAACCATAATTTGTCATGATGGTGGAGGCTGGTGTCAATTGTTTTTCCGATAGGATGAGTTGGGTACGCTTCCGACGGCTTTACTAATGTTACTGCCACTAATACTATGCGGGAGGGGAGTTGTGGTGGGTTGAAGCCTTCAAGGTGGTGTTGTGTGAGGTTTGTGTGCAGTATGGTGGTAGATTGACCAGGTCTGAAGCTATGATGTGTGGGTGAGAGTAAGATTTTGTTTCCGAATATATATATATATATATATATATATATATATATATATATATATATATATATATATATATATTTATTGGAAAGGATCACAATTTTGCGCGTGATCAAGATATTCCTGTCTCCCCTGATGATGTGATGATTACACGAAAGTGCACTTGGGAACTTATCTTGTTTCATTTTCCCCGTGGACTCATAGGAATATACTTGATCACGCGTAAAATTGTGATCCTTTCCAATATATATATATATATATATATATATATATATATATATATATATATATATATATGATATGGAAAGGATGCCATTCAAAATTTTACAGATTGGTGAAGTATTACGAGAAGTTCGATACACTTCAATACAAAAAATGAGGCACACAGAGGAACCGACTTTTCATTTTATATAGTCAGAACCCATTATCCAGTTTAGGACATCAATATTCACCCATGTTCGCTAATATGTCGCTAGCGTAACTGATGGAAAATATCTAATCATATGGTATAGGGTATATTACGTGGCGCAGTCTGGTTATCGCGGAAATTCTCGTTTGTCCGTCATGATGATATGAATGTGGATGGATATGGATATCTTGGAGTCAGGAGACGACTTTGTGTGTTTGCAGTTACATTATCCCATGAGGACCTAACTGAGAACTCTTCAAACCACGAGAAAGAAGAGAGAGACATTGAGTCCGAGTGGGAAGGGTTCCTCTTGGGTTTCTATAAGGGGAAGATCACAGTTCTGGTATGATATATACACTTTCGTAGGGTATTTTTGTTTTCAGTCGTGCTTTTCCCTCCATGGTATCCTCAATTCTTGGAGCCAAATATCAATCCGTAGTGTTACCTCCACGAGGAAAGATCTGGGCGTAATGTAGCTTCACTCTGTCCTTAACCGTGCACTGTGTTATTTATGGTTGTAGACAGTTTGTGAGACGTGGTACACCCATTCATAGCACCACATATGATCCTGCATGTTCGATGACGCTATGATTAGACTTTGGTCACGTTCTGTTTTTTAAATTGGTTTCAAGAAGCTCAGGAGTTCCATGACTGGGTTTTCATTGCCTTCATGGATCTGAAACTGGCTTTTAAAAGAAATCATGGATGTTAATGTAATATGAGTATATAAGTGCAGGGAGAATAAGAACATTGATAAAGAATACTGT